>NC_142516.1:133002500-133227500 GCF_057876585.1 Rhinolophus sinicus
TTGTGGGGAGCACAGCTCAGCTCCAAGTCAAGTCGTTTTCAATATAGTTGTGGAAGGCGCAGCTCATTGGCCCATGTGGGAATTGAACTGGCGACCTTGGTATTATGAGCACTGCGCTCTAACCCTTCAGGTAACTGGCCGCCTTAGAATACATTTTTAAAATAATTTGTTGTCTAAAAATTTTTATATTTTCCATATTCATTTTTACACATTTGTTTTCTAATTGAATTTTAGCTCATTTCTATTGACCTGTGTATTTTGTTTTCCTTTTTCTTACTATTTCTTTCAGTAATTTTAGTGGATATGTTCTTTTTTTTTCCCTTTAGTGATTATCTTTTAATTTTTACCATACCTATTTAAGGTTTAACCATATCTGGGCCAAATAACAAGTTTTACAACCCAATTAGCTTACACAAAATTTTTGTAAATGTTTCATTTCTGTCACCTTTACTCTTCACAAGAAAAAATACTATAAACAGTTTATTCAAAAAATAGTTGCTTTATTTTACTATTCTTTAGGTTTTTGTGGGTTTTTTTGCATGTCAAAATTTCCTCCTGAAATAATTTCCTTTTGAATTATATTCTGTTCCTTAAAATATGCTTTAGGACAACAGTTCTCTTAATAGGGTAGTCTTCCCACTTTTGTTTAGCAATAAATATTTATGTCATTCTCATCATTTCACTGTAATGTATAATACACATAAAATTCATACATGAAATATGGATGAAGAGTATAATGCATAACAAACATCTGAATAATTTGCACTCAGACCAAAACAAATTTCACTTCTGCGAAAGAAGTTCTTTGTGTGTCCTCTCAATAGCATGCCCCTTACTTCCCATCACCAGTTAGAATTTAATGGTAATCATTTTAATGCTTTACTCTTCATCGAAGTTTTACCTCCTATTTTTTGCATCCTTACACAGTATAGTTTGGTTAACTGTTTTCTACCTTTATATAATTTGAAGTCACATGGTTTATATCATTATTTAAATTGGTCTTTCATTCTATATTGTACTTGTTGAAGTTTATCAGTTTTTGAATGTAGTTATAGTCCAATTGTTTTCATTGGCTCTTAACATTAATTTTATGAATATTATAGTTCACCCATTCTATGTCAATGAAAATTTGAGTTTATTTCAATTTTTGACTATTAAGATACATGCAGTTATGACTTTACTTGCACAGTGTCTCCTACTGCACGTGTGCCTGCATTTCTCTAGAGTATATACCAATAAGCGAATGTGCTATGTCATGAGGTATATATGTATATACAACTTTGAATTGAGGATATCTTAATGATTTGGGTTTTCTTATGCTTGATGGTCTTTTCATATCTTTTACACAGTTTTCTGTCATTTCATCAGCATTCACTCTGTGATGTATCAGTTGTTTTTCATCTGTATGGTAGAAGGCTCAGAGGTATGCTGTTTCTGCAGTACACTAACTTTTCTTGGCATGAGACAAGTCTTGTAGGGAAGACTCCCAGTGATCTTGTAATTTAGATAAAGCAGTAGGTGGGCTACTATTTTTTTTTTTTTTTCAGTGGATGGACAGTGTCCTGTTTGTGGAGTTTACCAGTATCAAATGCCAATCTGTTTATGTGAAACTTTTTGGGTATTTTCCAACCCAATTGAATTGAATTGTTTTACAAAAGACTATGAACAAATTGGGAACATTGGAATCATACCTTTTCTTCACTTAATTATGTGATAAAGTTCTTTGATTCCAAATTCCAGGAGACAGTGAATATGAAAGGAACTTCAAGGGGATGAAATCAGTTATGCAAGTGGTGAGAATGCCTGCAATTGCATGAGGTCCTAATTACATTGGGTGCCCAATGGTAGGTCTTCCCCACCCCCATTCTCCTTTATCCTGAAATGCTTTTAATGATTCTTGATGTTGATGTTCACCTACCCTCATTGAAACTTAGCTGCTTTTATGGTAACTCAGTATAGTAGTGCATCAACAATATTATTTGGATTGTAGAGCCTGTCTGTCTAGTCATATATGCTTAAATGACATGCACCAAAACAATCAATTTTCTCAGTGCAGGCCATTATAAAAAAGTTAAAGTTGTGACAGAATGTATACACACTAAACAGAAATGCACTTTATAAGAATTGGTATAACCCAAAGATGACACATCACAGTGGGAGTCCAGGACAGGAAAGCTGTGCTCTAAGCCTTGCCTGGTGAAATAGAAATAAATTTGGTCAACTTACCAGTATGATATAAAAAAGTATTAACATGAAAGATATAACATCCATTAATGATCAAAACACTTAATAAAGTGGGTAGAAGGAAAGTACCTCAACATAGTAAAGGCCATATATGACAAACTCTCAGCTAATGTCATACTTAATGGTGAAAAACTGAAAGCTTTTCCTCTATGATCAGGAAGGAGACAAGGATGCTCCCTCTCGCCACTGGTAGTCAACATAGTATTAGAAATCCTCGCCAGAACAATCAGAGAAGTGAAAAAAAAAAAAAAAAAAAAGGCACCCAAATTGGGAATGAAAATGTCAAATTGTCACTTTTTGCAGATTACATAATTCTTTATGTAGAAACCCATGAAGACACTGCCAAAAAGTTATTAGAAACAATAAACAAATACAGTAAAATTGTAGGATAAAAAAATGAATGTACAAAAATCTATTGTGTTCCTATATACTAACAATGAAATTTCAGAAAAAGTAATAGAAAAAGACTCCTTTTGCAATTAGAATAAAAAGAATAAAATACCTAGGAATAAACTTAACAAAGGATGTAAATGACCTATACACTGAAAAATACAGAACATTATTAAAAGAAATTGAAGAAGACACAAAGAAATGGAAAGATACTCCATGTTCAAGGGCAGGAAGAATCAACATAGTTAAAATAGCCATATTACCCAAAGCAAAATACAGATTTAATGCAATCCCCATCAAAATCGCAATGGTATATTTTTTTTACTAGTTTCCGGTGCTCAAAACAATATAGACATTTATTATTTATATCCCTCACACTGTGTCAACCCCCTTCCCCCCATCCACTATCCCTCTGACATCGCACACAGCCATTACACTTCCACTGTCTCTATTCCTAATGCTGTACTTCGCTTATTGTAATTATATACATACATACATATATATATATGTGTGTGTGTGTGTATATATACACATATATAAACTTGTAGTTGACATTCATTATTGTTCAGCTTCAGCTTCAGGTGTACAGTGCAGTGATCAGGCATCTACATCTTCCCTGAGGTGGTCTCCCTAATGAGACAAGGGTCCATCAGATACCCTACAAAATCTTTACGACATTATTGATTATATTCCCCAAATTAACTTTTGTGATCCCCTGGCAATCTTGTGGTTACTGACTATGCTTTCTAATCCCCTCACCTTCCCCCTTAGTCCCACTCCCCCTCCCATCTAGCAACCCTCAGTTTTTCCTCTATGTCTCTGAAACTGTTTTTGATTAGTTTTTTCATTTATTCTTTTCTTTAGATTCCACATATAAGTGAGGTATTTGTCTTTCTCTGTCTGACTTATTTCACTTAACACAATGTTCTCTAGGTCCATCCATGTTGTTGTAAATGGTAAGATTTATTTCTTCTTTATGGCTGTGTAATACTCCATTGTATAAATGTACCACAGTTTCTTAATCCAGTCGTTTACCGATGGGCATTTCAGTTGTTTCCATGTCTTGGCTATTGTGTATAGTGCTGCAATAAACATAGGGGTGCATAAATATTTTTGAATTAGTCTTGGATTTTTCCAGATACCTAGGAGTGGAATTGCTGGATCATAAGGTAGTTCCATTTTCAGATTTTTGGGATACCTCCATACTGTTTTCCATAGTGGCTGCACCAATCTGCAATCCCACCAACAATGCATAAGGGTTCCCTTTTCTCCACATCCTCGCCAGCACTTGTTTGTTGATTTGTTGATTTATTGATGATAGCCATTTTGCCTGGGATGAGGTGGTATCTCATTGTGGTTTTTATTTGCATTTCTCTGATGGTTAGTGAGGTTGAGCATTTTTTCATATGTCTGTTTGCCATCTGTATGTCCTTTTTAGAAAAATGTCTCTTCATGTCTTCTGCCCATTTTTAAATTGGGTTGTTTGTTTTTTTGGAGTTAAGTGAGTTTTTTATAAATTTGGGATATTAACCCCTTATTGGATATATCATTGGCAAATATCTTTTCCCATTCAGTAGGATCCCTTTTTGTTTTATTGATGGTTTCCTTTGTTGTGAAAAAACTTTTTAGTTTGATGTAATCCCACATGTTTATTTTTTTCTCTTACTTCCCTTGCGCAAGGGGATGTATCAGTAAAAATCTTACTCCGGATAATGTCTGTAAAGTTTCTTCCTATATTTTCTTCTAGGAATTTTATGGTTTCAGATCTTACATTTAAGTCTTTAAGCCATTTTGAATTTATTTTTGTATATGGTGTAAGGAGATGGTCCAGCTTCATTTTTTTGCATGTGTCTGTCCAGGTTTCCCAGCACCATTTATTGAATAGACTGTCTTTACCCCACCGTAAATTCTTGCTTCCATTGTCGTAGATTAAATGGCCATATAGGCATGGATTTATTTCTGGGCTCTCTATTCTGTTCCATTGATCTATGTATCTATTTTTATGCCAGTACCATGCTGTTTTGATTACTATAGCCTTGTAGTATAATTTGATGTCAGGTATCGTTATACTTCCCATTTTGTTCTTATTTCTCAAGATTGCTGAGGCTCTCCGGGGTCTTTTATGATTCCATATAAATTTAGGATTATGTGTTCTATTTCTATGAAAAACTTCATTGGTAGTTTGATAAGAATTGCATTGAATATGTATATTGCCTTAGGGAGTATGGACATTTTAACTATATTAATTCTTCCTATCCATGATCATGGTATGTGTTTCCATCTATTTGTATCTTCTTTCATTTCTTTCTTCAGTGTCTTATAATTTTCTGAGTACAGATCTTTTACTTCTTTGGTTTAATTTATTCCCAGGTATTTTATAGCTTTGAAGCAACTGTAAATAGGATTGTTTTCTTAATTTCTCCTTCTGATATTTTATTATTGGTATATACAAATGCAATTGATTTCTGAATATTAATTATGTATCCTTTTACTTTACTAAATTCATTTATCAGTTCTAATAGTTTTTTGGTGGAGTCTTTAGGTTTCTCTATATATAGTATCATGTCATCTGCATATAATAACAATTTTACTTCCTCCTTACCAATTTGGATGCCTTTTATTTCTTTTTCTTGTCTGATTGCTGTGGCTAGAAATTCCAGCACTGTGTTGAATGGAAGTGGAGAAAGCGCACAGCCTTGTCTTGTTCCTGATCTTAAGGGGAATGATTTTAGCTTTTCCCCATTGAGTACGATGCTAGCTGTGGGTTTATCATATATGGCCTTTATTATGTTTAGATTTGATCCCTCTATTCCCACTTTCTTAAGGTTTTTTATCATAAATGGCTGCTGTATTTTGTCAAATGCTCTTTCTGCATCTATTGATATGATCATATGATTTTTATTTCCATTTTGTTAATGTGGTGTATCACACTAATTGATTTGCGGATGTTGAACCACCCTTGCATACCAGGGATGAATCACACTAGATCATGTTGTATGATCTTTTTAATGTATTGCTGAATTCTGTTCCCTAATATTTTGTTGAGGATTTTTGCATCTATGTTCATTAGAGACATCGGACTGTAGTTTTCTTTTTCTGTAGTGACTTTGTCTGATTTTGGGTTCAGGGTGATAGTGGTTTCGTAAGTGTTTGGGAGTCTTCCCTCCTTCTGGATTTTTTGGAAGAGCTTGAGGAGAATAGGTGATGATTCTTTTTTGAATGTTTTGTAAAATTCACCTGTAAAGCCATCTGGTCCAGGGCTTTTGTTTGTTGGGAGATTGTTGATTACTGATTCAATTTCCTTGGTGGTAATCAGTCTATTCAGGTTTTCTGTTTCTTCTTGAGCTAGCCTTGGAAGGTTGTATGCTTCTAGAAAATTGTCCATTTCTTCCAGATTTTCAAATTTGTTGGTATATAGTTGCTCATAGTAATTTCTTAATTTTTTTTGTTTTTGTTTTTCTGTGGTGTCTGTTGTCACTTCTCCTCTTTTATTTCTGATTTTATTAATTTGGGTCCTCTCTCTCTTTTTTTAAAGGAGTCTAGCTAAAGGTTTGTCGATTTTGTTTATCTTCTCTAAAAACCAACTCTTGGATTCATTGATCTTTTGTATTGTTTTTCTGGTTTCTATTTCATTTATTTCTGTTCTGATTGTTATTGTCTCCTTCCTTGTACTCCCTTTGGGCTTATTTTGCTGTTCTTTTTCCAGATCCCTTAAGTGCGAAGATAAACTGTTGATTAGTGATTTTTCTTTTTTCTTTAGGTAGGCCTGCAATGCTATGAATTTCCCTCTTAGGATTGCCTTCACCGCATCCCATAGATTTTGGGTGGTCGTGTTTTCATTTTTGTTTGTCTCGAGACATCTTTTGATTTCTTCCTTGATCTCATGGTTGACCCATTCATTATTTAGTAACATGTTACTCAGTCTGAATTGGTGTGTCTTCTAGTTTATTCCTGTAGTTCATTTCTAATTTCACAGCACTGTGGTCAGAGAAGACAACTGGTATGATTTCAATTTTCTTAAATTTATCAAGATATGTTTTGTGGCCTAACGTGGTCTATCTTGGAAAATGTTTTATGTGCACTTGAGAAGAACGTGTATTCTGCAGCTTTGGGGTGAAATGCTCTGAAAATAGCGATTAAATCCAACTGGTCCAATGTGTCATTTAAGGCCATTGTTTCCATATTGATTTTTTGTCTGGAAGACCTGTCCCAGTTGTCAGAAGTGTGTTGAAGTCCCCTACTATGATAGTGTTACTGTTGATCTCTGTCTTTATGTCAGTTAATATCTGTTTTATGTATTTAGGTTTTCCTATGTTGGGTGCATGGATGTTTACTAGGGTTATGTCCTCTTGTCAGATCGATCCCTTTATTATTATGTAGTGCCCATCTTTGTCTTTTAATATATTCTTCATTTTAAAGTCTATTTTGTCAGAAATAAGTATTGCAACTCCAGCTTTTTTCTCATTTCCATTTGCGTGAAATATCTTACTCCAACCCTTCACTTTCAACCTGTGTGTGTCTTTTGATATGAGGTGAGTCTCTTGTATGCAGCATATACGAGGGTCTTGCTTTCTTACCCACTCAGCCACCCTGTGTCTTTTGATTGGAGCATTTACTCCATTTACATTTAAAGTGATTATTGATAGGTACATAGTTATTGCCATTTTTTGAATTTGTAGTTAGATTGTTTTCATCTTTCTTCTGTTTACAGAAGCCCTTTTAATATTTTCTGTAATGCTGGCTTGGTGGTAATAAATTCCTTTAGCTTATTCTTTTCTGGGAAGCTCTTTATCGCTCCTTCAATTTTAAATGATAGCCTTGCTGGATGAAGAAATCTAGGTTGTAGGCCTTTGTTTCCCATCACTTTGAGTATCTCCTGCCACTCCCTCCTGGCCTGCAATGTTTCTGTAGAAAAGTCATTTGATAGTTTTATGGGAGTTCCCTTGTTGTAACCCGCTGTCTTTCTCTTGCTGCTTTTAGGATTCTCTCTTTGTCTTTAACCTTTGCCATTTTAACTATAGTGTGTCTTGGTGTGGACCTGTTTGAGTTTGTCCCGGTTGAAACTCTCCTGGGCTTGTATGTTGGTTTCCTTCATCAGGTTAGGGAAGTTTCGGACATTATTACTTCAAATATGTTCTCGATCCCTTGATCCCTCTCTTCCTCTTCTGATATTCCCATGATGCGCATGTTGTTGCGCTTGATGTTATCCCATAGATCTCTTAAAACATCTTCAGTGTTTTTAATCTTTTTTCTTTTTGTCGGTCCGTTTGGGTGATCTCTGCTAACTTGTCTTTTAAGTCAATGATTCGATCCTCTGCTTCATCTAACCTGCTGGTAATTCCTTCAAGTGTGTTCTTTATTTCAGTTATTGTATTCTTTAGTTCTAACTGTTTGTTCATTATGATTTCTTTATCCTTCTTTATGTTGTCACTAAGCTCCTTAAACATTCTTATCATCAGTGTTCTGAACTCTGTCTCTGATAGGTTGGTTACCTCTACTGCATTTGGTTCCAATTCTAGAGGTTTCGTCTGTTCTTTTATTTGGGACATGTTTCTTTGTTTCCCCATTCTGGCTGACTCTCTGTGTTTGCTTCGATGTATTAGGTAGATCCCCTAGGGTTCGTAGTTCTTGCTGGATTATCTTATGTAGTATGTATCCTTTATATTTGACTTGCACCACTTCCTTCTTCTGCTCTGCATGTTCTCCAAAGGTGACTCTTGTGTTGTGTATATTGTCCTTTTAAAGTTGATCTTTAATGGCTTTTAGCTTGTGAGTAGGTGGGATTGTCTCCTAGACTGACTAGTTGTGAGACTTGGCTCTGCCCACAGCAGGATGTTCTGCTGCATGAGGGTTGATTGCTTAAATGAGGCTTGGCCTCTATGGGCTCTTGTGCCTGTAGAGAATTCCCTCTGGGTGTGTTACTTTTAGGTCAAATCTGGTAGTACTCTGGTTTGGTCTGGAGTTGGCCTCTGGGTGTGTTGAATCTTGTGCCTCTTAAGCTAGGCCCTGGTGTAGGGCAATTTCAGAACAAAGCAAATCACCAAGCACAACAACAACAACAACAACAACAACAAAGAAAAAACCAAATACATTCACATGTAAAAACAACCGATAGCCCATACTCGACACAGGCAAAGATATCAACGATATAAAAACAAAAGAAAACAAAAAAAGCAGTGCCAGTCTTGGCTTAAGCCCACCAAGTAATCTCCAGGTTGTCCTCTGCTGTACCAAAGAGTCCTCTGCGTACTGTGCAGGCAGAGCCGGTCACCTGGTACCCAGAGTGACCTTGGGATTGCAGATTTAGATGAGTGGGGCTGAGGGGTCTGGATGGTAGTTTTTACAAAGTCAGTGCAGTTTCTGCTCTTGCCTGCACTGAGAGTAGCACTACCAGCCCTGTGCCCAGTTCTCCTGAGTCTTAGGGCACTTTTTCCGTGTGTGTGTGTGTGTGTGTGTGTGTGTGTGTGTGTGTGGTGGGCGAGAGATTTCTTAGCTGCTGAAAGCCCAGAGCTGTGTCTGCCACCTACTGCTGATCCCTGGGAGTGTCTCTGCAGTTGTAATTGCCCTGCCCTAGGCAGGCCAGAAAAGGTGGTGGCTGCCAGTGGAGGAGTCTCTTTTCTCCCAGCCCAGCAATAGCATACTCTTCCCAGCCTCTTTCTTGGGTCAGAGCTGCATGCTGGTCTTCCCAGATCCTGAGCACTACGGCTCCTCTGTAATCTGACACTACTCCTCAGTTCAGGGGCCAGCTAAGTTTCTGGAAGGGCGGAGTGGGATTGGGATTGTGGGGTGAGGGACCCAGATATGGAATTTATGTTCTTTGTCTGACCTAGGGCCCATCTGGAGGTCTCAGCTGAGGTTACTGCCTCAAATGCTGGAAATACTGCTCTCTCAGTGGAGAGATTCAGCTGTGGGACGCCAGGAAAGAGCCCACCTCCTGGCTTTTGTGGTCTCTGTTCCATCCTGGAATCCCCTGCATCTCTGCAGCTGCAGATGCGTGCTGCGTCTCCACTCCGCTCCCTTCCCTCTTCCCCTGCTCACCCAATTTGCCCACCTTCAAGTAATCCTGTACGTGTCTCTTAGCTGTTTTGTGTGATGAGTAGAAAGTCCTTTGATGGGTTATAGAAGTTCGGTTTGTGGTAAGATCGGGAAGAGAACTCAAGAAGTTCGCCTAGCTGTCGCCATTCCTATGACATCACTCCCGAGAAGAGCAATGGTAATTTTTTAAAGAAATAGAACAAAAATTCTTCAGATTTGTATGGAATCTAAAAGACCCCGAATAGACAAAGCAATTCTGCAAAAGAAGAACAAGGTAGAAGTATCACAGTCCCTGACTTAAAATTATACCACAATGTGACAATAATTAAAACAGTATGTTGTGGGCAAGAAAACAGACACATAGTCCAATAGAACAGAACTGAGAAACCAGAAATAAACCCACATATATATGGACAGATAATTTTCGACAAAGAAGCCAAAAATATATAATGGAGAAAATAATGCCTCTTCAATAAATGATGCTAGAAAAATTGGAAAGCCATGTACAAAAGAGTAAAATTAGACTGCTGTCACCATATACCCAAATTAACTCAAAATGGATCAAAGACCTAAATATAAGACCAGCAACAATAGAGTGCATAGAAGAAAGCATAAGTACTCAACTTATACACCTTGGTCTTAGAAAGGATTTTATAAATTTGACCCCCAAAGGCAGGGAACTAAAAGCAAAAATAAATAAATGGTGTTATACCAAACTAAAAAGCTTCTGCACAGCAAAAGAAACCATGAACAAAACAAAGAGACAACCAACCGAATGGGAGAAGATACTTGCAAACAATGCCTCCACTAAGGGGCTAATATCTGACATTTATAAAGAACGCATACAACTCAACAACAACAACAAACAATCCAATTAAAAAATGGGCAGAGGACATGAACAGAAACTTCTCTCAAGAAGACATACAAAGAGCCAACAGATAAATGAAAAGATGCTTAACTTCACTCGCTATTAGGGAAATGCAAATCAAAACCACAATGAGATACTTCCTCACACTTGTTAGAATGGCTATTATCAACAAGACAAGTAATAACAAGTGTTGAAGAGGATGGGGAGAAAAAGGAACCCTTATACACTGTTGGTGGGAATGTAAATTGGTACAGCCACTATATAAGACAGTATGGGGGTTCCTCAAAAAATTAAGAATAAATTACCATATGAGCCAGTAATCCCTCTTCTAGGTATCTACCCCATAAGTCTGAAAACATTTATCCATAAAGATATGTACCCCTATGTTCATTGCAGCATTATTCACGGTGGCCAAGCCATAGAAACAACTGAAGTGTCTTTCAATAAATAACTGGATAAAGAAGATGTGGCACATATGTACAATGGAGTATTACTCAGCCTTAAGAAAAGATAAAATACTGATATTTGTGATAACATGGATGGATCTTGAGATTATTGTGCTAAGCAAAATAAGTCAGAAAAAGTGGCCAACCATATGACTTCACTCATATGTGGGATATAAAACTGAAAGTAAGAAATGAACGAGACAAACAAACAAAAACTCATAGACAACACACAATAGTTTAGTGGTTAACAGAAGGTAAGGAAGTGGTAGGGGTAGTAGATGAGGGAAAAAGTGGTCACATATATGATGATGGAGGAAGTGACTTTGGGTGATGAGCACACAGTGATACATTATAAAATGTACACTTGAAACTTTTATAATTGTACTAACCAATATCATCCTAATAAATTTAATAAAAATTAAAAACGTATTAGCAGTACCCAGCTCTATACACCAAAGGCTATAAGTAGGAAAATATTGTAATTATTCTTAATTTGTCAACCAAAGAATGGTTTCTACTTCTTGTTTAAATATCGGTAGTATCTATTCTTATGGCAGAATAGCATTCCGTTGTGTATAGCACATCTTCTTTATCCAATCATCTATCAAACAACACTGGTTGTTTCCATGTCTTGGCCACCTTAAATAAAGCTGCAGTGAATATCAGAGCACATATATCTTTACGGAAAAATATTTTGAGGTTTTTTGGGTAGATACCCAAGAGAGGGATTGCTGGGTCATATGATAATTGTATTTTTAACTATTTGAGGAATTTCCACTCTGCCTTCACAGCGGCTTCACCAATCGGCATTCCCACTAACAGTGTATGAGGGTTCCTTTTTCTCCACAGCCTCTCCATCACTTGTTATTCTTTATCTTGTTGATGTTGCAACAACATGGATGGATCTTTAGATTATTATGCTAAGCGAAATAAGTCAGACAGAAAAAGTCGAGAACTATATGATTTCACTGATATGTGGTATATAAAACTGAAAACAACACAAACAAGACAAACAAATGAAGAAACAAAAACTTGTAGACACAGACAATAGTTTAGTGGTTACCAGATGGTAAGGGGGGGTGTCGTAGATGAGGGTAAAAGGGATCAAATATATAGTGATGGAAGGAGAACTGACTTTGCGTGGTAAACACACATGATATATAGATGATGTATTACAGAATTGTGCCCTTGAAACCTATGTAACTTTACTAACAATTGTGACCCCAATAAACTTTAATTTTAAAAAGTCAGTAGTGTATTACAAGGCTCTAATTACCTATGACTTCTGTTAGCCAGACAGTAATTATTTTTTCATGGTATGCAAAATTTTATAAACTTGAAATGTTTTAGGAGTATAAGTAGTTCTTTGTTTATACAATCATTGTAGAAGTCACCAACATACATCATATCTGGGAACAAAAAACAGATTTATCATATGATAAACTCTAAGAAAAAATATGTGAAAGGCATTAAAAAAAACAACTACTAGCCAGGTTAGTTCCAGTGTTTAACAAGCTTAAACATACACATTTGCAGAACATATTACTGGGCTCCAGAATCCCAATCTATTTATTTATTTACTTTTAAAAAATAATTAATGAATTTTTTGGTACAATATTAGATTTACAGGAAAATTGAGCAGATAATGCAGTGAATTTAGTACACACACCCACCTACTACTCCAACTCTAGCATACAGTTTGTTATTATTAGCATCTTGTATTAGTGTGATACATTAGCTATGTTAATGAGCCAATATCGATACACTATAATTACCTAAATTCAGCAGTTAATACTAAGGTTCACTGTTTGTGTTTACAATTTTATGGATTTTGACAAATTCATAATGACCTGTTTTCATTATTACAGTAAAGAGTTTTACTACCCTAAGTAGCCCCTGTGCTTCACTTATTCAGCTTTCCTTCTGTTTACCCTACTGTGATCTATTTTGAGTTAATTTTTGTGAAATGGATAAGATCTGTGTGTAAATTCATTTTTGTTTGCACATACACATCCAATTATTCCAGAAACATTTGTTGAAAATAGTGTTCTTTATTCACTTGCCTTTGTTCTGCTCTTTCCTTTTGTTAAGGAGGAGTGATGACTTCCAAGCTCTATACATGTCAGAGCTGAAACCACAAGTCCTTGAATTGCTCCAAACTATTTTTCCCTGGTTAGCACCTTCAAAATTTGAGTGATCCATTTGTTTTGGGAGTTAGTGGCTATCTGACCTTGCTAATATATTACTTCCCTAACACCTTGGGAGCCTTAGGGAGCCAGTTTTGCCACCCCTCCTCTTTAGGGTCTTGCCTAGTCCCTAGAGAGGGAATATGTCTTAACCTCATGGTAGCCAATTTGAATTGTTACTTACACAAAACACATACCGTGTTTCCTCGAAAATAAGACCTAACTGGACCATCAGCTCTAATGCATCTTTTGGAGCAAAAATTAATATAAGACCTAGTCTTATATAAGACCCGGCCTTATAGTAAAATAAGACTGGGTCTTACATTAATTTTTTCTCCAAAAGACACATTAGATCTGATGGTCCAGCTAGGTTTTATTTTCTGGGAAACATGGTAGAGTCATCAATTGCAAGACTTGAGAGGAAGTGCCTTCTTACCTATGTACTAGGTGGCTCACCTGCCTTACCCTAGTCTTACCTATGGTGACCAATTTCCATTGTTGCCCCACAGATGTTTTTCTGCTAGTGTTCATGCCCTTATAAGTTACCCTGCTGTGCTGAATAGGGCTCACCTCTATGATTATTAGGGTACTGTGTAAATGATGGTGTGTTATTTCAGTGGCTCAGCTGTAAGGGACAGTAGTGGCATTTGCATTGCTCTCTCTTAGACCACTCACTTTGGGAGAAGTTATCCACCATGTCATGAGGATACTCAGGCAGACCCCTGGAGTCACATAAGGAGAAGAACTAAGACATTTTCAACAATCAGCACCAACTTGCCAACTATGTGAGGCTGCAGCATTGAAAGCAGATCCTCCTGGTCAAGACAAGTGTTCAGATGATTTCAACCATGTTAATCTGTGGGTGACCCAAATCCATAATTACTCATCTAAGCTGTCACTGAATCCCTGACCCAAAGAAACCATAAAAAAAAAAGACTGTTGTTGTTTTAAGCCACTAAGTATTTGTTTTGAATCAACAGATAACACACACCACTTTATGTGTGTTGCTCTACATGCCATAAAAATGTTCATATATTTTCCTGTAAAAATATTTGGATTTTTTTCTACAATTTATGTTTAGATATACAATCACCTGTAATTTATTTTTGTATATACTATAAGGATATCAAATTGAACAATCACAATTTATTTAAAGACTGTCTTTCCCTGAGTGTACTGAATCATAATCTCAGTCATTGATCAAGTAAACATTTATGAGTTTTTCTGGTTTTCCTAATCTTGTGCTAATACTATAACATCTTTTATTTCCTTTTTTTAATTTCTTTTAATTTCTCTCATCAGTATTTTGTAGTCTTCAGTGTAAAGGTCTTTCACTCACAAACTTTAAAATTTTTATTATTATATTTTTTACTTTTTCATGGTATTGCAAATCACACATTTAAAATTTTTGTTTTCTCTATTACTGAGATATAAAAATGCACTAGATATTTGTATTTTTACTTTTTTATAGCAATCTTGCTGAAATCAGTTATTAATTTCATTAGTGTTTCTTTAGACCAGTGTTAGCTAATAAGAATATAATGTGAGCCACATGCATATTTTATATTTTCTAGAAGCCACATTTTTAAAAAGTAAAAAGAAATAGATGATAATTTAATAATATATTTTGACTTAATATATCCAATATAATATTATTTTAAAATTTGATCTGTATAAAAAATTATTATTGAGGTATTTTTATATTTATGTGTTAATATATTATGTATATACACATATACATATATATGTGTGTGTGTATATATATATATATATATATATATATATATATATATTTATTTATAATATATGAATAAGGACAGAGAGAGAGAGAGACATTACAGTAATTGGCTCAACAATAATGGAGGCTTTGTCATGGAGCTGAACACACACTCACCAAGATCAGGAGTCAGATAAACTGAAGGAAGCTCCAGGAAAAAGGGAGCGCAATTACAGACCCAATGGCTCCTTCACACCATTGAGATGAGTCAGCAGATGAGCAAATTTAAATTAATGCTGTAATGGGTTTTGACTTTAATGGGATGTTGGGATGGAGTGCATGTGTTTTGCTTTTGAGATGGACATGAATCCTTGGAGACCATATGATGAAATATGGTAATATCACCCCCAAAGTTTCCCATATCCTTATCCCTATAACTTGTGAATATGTTACCTTTCATGGCAAAAGGGACTTTGAAAATATGATTAAGTTAGGGATCTTGAGAGGGAGAGAAATCCTATATTATGTGGGTGGGTCTAATGTAATTACAAGGGTACTTTTTAGAGGGAGGAAGGCAGGTCAGATTCAGCGGATACATGACAATGCTATTTGAAGATGCTATACTGCTGGTTTTGAAGATAGAGAAAGAGTCTGTGAGCCAAGGAATTCAGATGGCCTCTAGAAAATGGAAAAGGCAGTGAAATGCCTTTTCTGTAGAATTTCCAGAAGGAATGCAAAACAAACAATCCAATTTAAAAATGAGCAGAGGACCTGAAAAGACTTCTCCAAAGAGGACATACAAATGGCAAATAGACATATGAAAAAATGTTCAACATCACTAATCATCAGAGAAATGCAAATAAAAACCACAATGAGATATCACCTCACCCAGTCAGAATGGCTATCATCAACAAGACAAATAGTAACAAGTGTTGGAGAGACTGTGGAGAAAAAGGAACCCTCATACACTGTTGGTGGGAATGCAGACTAGTGCAGCCGTTATGGAAGGCAGTGTGGAGGTTCCTCAAAAAATTACGAATAGAATTACCATATGACCCAGCAATCCCTCTCCTGGGTATCTACCCAAAAAATCTGAAAACATTTATCCATAAAAATATGTGTGCTCCAATGTTTATTGCAGCTTTGTTTATGGTGGCCAAGACATGGAAACAACCAAAATGTCCTTCGGTAGATGAATGGATGAAGAAGTTGTGGTAGATATACACAGTGGAATACTATTCGGCGGTAAGAAAAGATGAAATAGTACCAGTTGCGACAACATGGATGGATATTGAGATTATAATGCTAAGTGAAATAAATCAGACAGAAAAAGTAGAGAACCATATGATTTCACTGATATGTGGTATATGAAACTGAAAACAAGAAAAGAACAAGACAAACAAATGAAGAAACAAAATCTCTTAGACACAGACAATAGTTTAGTGGTTACCAGAGGGTAAGGGGGTAGGGGGGTGGTAGATGAGGGTAAAGGGGATCAAATACATGGTGATGGGAAGAGAACTGACTCTGGGTGGTGAACACACAATGTGATATATAGATGATGTATTACAGAATTGTACACCTGAAATCTATGTAACTTTACTAATAATCGTCACCCCAATAAACTTTAATTAAAATTAAAAAACCAAACTTTCAAAATCTTGATTTTAGTCCAATGAGACCCTTTTTGACCTCTAGAATTGTAAAATAATACATGCTTGTAGTTTTAAGCCACTTAGTTCATGGTAATTTTTTATAGCAGAAATGGGAAATTAATATCAGACTGAACCAATTCTGTGTGCCTTGTGATGAATAAATTCCTTGAGTAGATTTAAATATTCCTGCTAAGCAGGCTGCAGTTTTACTGAACAGAACAGCAATTTGGCTATAATAGCATGTGTAGATTCAATACATTGGTCTACTTCAGGCAAACTGACTTCTGCCAAGACATTTGTAGCAATCTCAGCTGTAGCATTTTACTAATGTGAGGTCAAGATCTAATTCTTAAGATGCTGAAAGTAGGGTTTATTAGTGTGATAAAGCGGTAAGTACAGGAAGGAACACTATAGGAGGGAATCAATATTCTGAGGTGGTCAAAGGAACAGCTAATGATTTTCATCAAGTGTATCAGTGATATGACAGATCCCCCAATCAAAGTAGAAGCTATGGGCCTGAGGAATGTTTACAAGAGAGTTTTGTTTTTCCCTAGGTAATAAAGGCAGATTTCAGGTTTAATAAAATTTGGCTAAGGGGAACCATATCAGTGTTCAAAGTTTATCTTGAGGAAAAGCTGTCTACCTATAAAGTCAACAAGTCTCAGGTTAAGTTTTCCTGACAGAATGGGTATTGAGCCTTCAGTGAATTAAAGTGTTAATAGTCTGGAACAAGATCACCAAAGCATTCTGAGTTATATTCATTTCTATTGTTTTCTTCTGACTTGCCCAGTTTTTTGAATTGTATATAATTAATACACAAGTGCTTACAGATAAGGGAATTAAACAGAATACCTCAATAGAAATATATAGATAGAAACATAACATAAACCAGAATGAGCATATATTTAAAATTTTTAACACATTAATAATGAAAATAATAAAATTGAAACAGATATAAATGTCTAGTTATTTTTACTTATCCATTTTATTAATTTTTAAATATTACTATCAGTCTAATAAACATCACTCTTACATTGAATAGATAACTGTATAGAAAGAAGAAAATCAGAGTATATTGTAATGAGCACTTACTATTTTTGTACTCTATGACTTAATAACTTCTTGAAATAATGTTTCATATAAAATTTTGGAGCTAAAAAAATGACAGAAATTTTCTTTGAAGCATTTTTTACAATAGTAAAATATTATAATTTGAAATCTCTATTTTGTCACAATCTTAACTTGTTATATATTCCCAAAATGATATTTTGAGAAGAATTGATAATCTGAAAAAATACTCATATTAAATGATAAAAAGTCTAAAAATTTATTGTGTATATGTTTAAAAAACCTGCAGTTGAAAGGAATTGCATTAATTTCTAACAGTTCAATTTCTTGAGCTGTGAATCACGAATAATTTCATTACCATTTTTTTTATACTGAAAATATAATGTATAAATAAAGTGGTGTTAAAAGTAAATACAGAAGTAAAAACTATACTGTGATTGTAATTAACTTAGACACAAGCTTTAGTATATTTTGACAAAATTATTTATTTGGTTGAAAAGTCCTATTACTGAATTTGATTGTATTTTCTTTTAGCAATGCAGTCATGAAAAATGCTGTAATCCTGAAACTTGTACTCTGATTCAATCAGCAGAATGTGGCACTGGACCATGCTGTGATAAACACACTTGTATGGTAAACTTTTAAAATATTATATTATTTTCTTTCATGATTATTTTTTATGTTCTTGTGCATTCATTTCTCAGTTTAGTTTTTTTTTTTTTTTTATGTTACTTTATGTACCCAATTCATTCACAGCTGTTTTCAGAATTCAGAGAATGTCCTTAGGCCTTTTTCAACCTATTTCTCAGCTCCACGTTTCACTGTATTGTTTCAGTCTCTACTCAAGACCCAACCAGTTATTGCATTCAATACCAGTGCCAAATTATTTGGAGACTGAATTCCTCTTGGTCGTGACTGAATGAAGCGCTTCATCATCAAACAACTTAGGCCAAATTTTAAATGAGCCACCCAAAACACACTTGACATGCAATATTCAAATAAAAGATAATATTTTTTTTAAATCTCATTTTGAAAATAGCAGAAAAGGAATCCATGTAGAATAGTCAGTAATATGTAGCATATAAAATTGTGAAGTTTAGCTTTGTCAAGGACTCCTAGCCTGGAAGTGGACTGAATCCTTGACTTCCTCCTGGGAAGTTTTCCATTCAAATTTTCTCACATCTAAGAGAGGAGATTGGGTAGGATTCGTCTTCTGCAGATTGCTTCATTGTAGCATCTTACCTTTTTTGTGTCACTTTCAGGAGTCTATGACAAAAAAGCTGATTAATGAGAGATTTTGCTTGACAGATTCGTTTTTTTCTGTCAATGAAATCTCTCCTAATATTATTCTACTTTGTTTGGTATGTGTTATTTTTTTGCTCTTGGGCTAGTAATTAAAGCCAAGGGACATTTTTTCCAAGGCACATGAGTATAGAGCCAGTGTAGGGTTTCTACTTAGTTATAAACTTGTTGCTTTTCCCTTCACCAGGCTTCTCATATTGTCCTTTGTCTTCATGTCAGTGGGATTGAGTGATAAGGATTTTCTATGCAGTCCATTTCCCTCTACCTACGAGGTGTGATAAAAAAAATATAGTGAATGTTTAAATTTTAAAAAATTACAGTAAAAGACACATTGTTATTAATCCTCCTCAAATACTCCCTGCTACTACAAACACACTTTTCTCATCATTCTTGCCAGTTTATGAAGCAGTTCTGGAAGTCATCTTTCGTGAGTGTCTTTAGTTGTGCTGTTGTGGCTGCCTCAATCAATTCAAAACGTTTACCTTTCATGGTCACTTTGACTTTGGGGAAGAGCTAGAGTCACACGGTGCCAGATCCGGTGAATAAGGTGAATGAGGACACACAGTAATGTTTTTATTTGACAGACATTGCTGTACCAGAAGTGATGTGTAACACAGAGCCTTTTCATTGCGATAACAAAATACAGTGAATGCTTCTGCCAAGTGCCATTCAACAAAAACGCAGGGATCATCAATATGGGAAGCAGCACATTGAATCTTAGTAACAGTGTGTGATAAGTTTCAACTTGTTCAGTGCAGTCAGTCTGGTGTTACACATGGTTGAGAGAAGGTGTGTTTTAAAGTGTGCCATAAATCGTCCTCCATCATGACAATGCTCTATGTCACACATCACTTCCGGTATGGCAATTTCTGTCAAATAAAAACTTTACAGGGTGTCCTCATCTACCTTGGTCACCAAATCTGACACCATGTGAGTTCTGGCTCTTCTCCAAAGTCAAAATGACCATGAAAGGTAAACGTTTTGAATCAGTTCAGGACATCGAGGCAGCCACAACAGCACAACTAATGACACCCGTGAAAGAGGTCTTTCAGAAAGTGGCAAGAATGATGGGATAAGTGTGTTCAAAGCAAGGGCGAGTATTTTGAGGAGAACTAATGGCAATGAGTTTTTTACTGTAATAAGTGTTTTTAAATTAAACATTCAGCCTTTTGTTGGACCATAGCTTGTTTGTACATCCCAAAGGATAATTCCTTAAAATAGAGAAATCCACTGCATTTGTTCTAGTGAAAGTTCACAGTACAAGTAACTAGGGAAGGCTTCAGGCCAACAGCTAAATGTAACATGTTAGTTTACATTGATTTTATTGTGTGTTATAGCATCAAATTTGGCTTTTGCAGTCATTTAAAGGCTCTCAGCTGTTTTACACTCTGCTCTTTTTCATTATTGGCCATCAGGGTAAAAGCCCAATAATGGCCTTTTTCTTCTGTATCTACTTTTAATTAAGCTAGTTTCCACCAATGCCTTTCTGAAATTTAGCAATTTGATCCAATTTTTAAAAAATAAAATTTCAATTTAGATGGACACAAATCCAAGTGCAAAGATAATGGAAGGCAACAGTTTAACCAGCTGTTTTGCAGAAACATAACAGTGAATAACATGTTTCTAACCAATACTCAGACATTTCTATGTGTATGTTAAAAAATTGTAATTGGTACTGCATAACAGCAATTTTATCTTGGTCAGTTGTAACTTGATGAATGGACAAGCAAAGAAAAATAACCAAATAATTTTGAAACTTAAGTAAAAGATGAGTCTAGCTTCATTCTCATGTGTATCTTTATTTCAAACAGGAACAATAGAATTCTTATACTATACATCTATTTGATATCCTTGCTTTTTGTTGATAGTTTTCCAAGAAAGTTTCTCTATTTGTGAAAGAGATAGTTTACTGCACCCACCTCCTGGCTTTCCTAGTTCATAGTACATTTCAGAAGAGAAGAAGGATTCTTTCTTTCCCAGCATCTATCTCAATATTTGGTAGTGGAAGAAACTGTGACCCTGCTCAGTACCCACCACTGTACCAATCATTGTGTCTAGGGAGAAGTGTTCTGATTATCATCCTGAGACAGAAGCAGATTCATGATTTATAATTCCCTCATAGAAGAGGTAGAGTAATCCTGAAAGGAAAATTACTTGAAATGTAATTAAAAAATTAAAAAGCTGTCTTGAGCAATGCTTTAGAAATATGATAAAGAACAACATCTGAGCTCCTACAGCATTTGAGGGGTACAATTAGTCCCCAAGAATCAAAAGTTGAAAAACAAATATGTATAGCTTTATATCAGATACTTTCTATTTATCTTGAAGTAAATATTCAGGATAACCCTGGCATTGTGAGAGCTTTCACTGGAGCCTTTTTAAATATTGAGGTGAATGTCTTGGCCACCATAAATAAAACTGCAATGAACTTTGGAGCACATAAATCTTTATGGATAAATGTTTTCAGATTTTTGGGTAGATACCCGGGAGAGAGATTGCTGGGTCATATGGTAATTATATTCTTAATTTTTTGAGGAACCTCCACACTGCCTTCCATAACGGCTGCACCAGTCTGCATTCCCACCAACAATGTATGAGGGTTCCTTTTTCTCCACAGTCTCTCCAACACTTGTTACTATTTGTCTTGTTGATGATAGCCATTCTGACTGGGGTGAGGTGATATCTCATTGTGGTTTTGATTTGCATTTCTCTGATGATTAGTGAAATTGAGTATTTTTTCATATGTCTATTGGCCATCTGTATGTCCTTGTGGGGACAGAGCCCCAGAAAGTAGTTTCCAGGCTCTCGGCCTCACATAGAAAGGTGCTGGCTCAGGTAGTAAATGGCCATCAACTGTAATTGGATGGCCATCAGCTGTGGCTAGTTGGCCGTCAGCTGTAACCAGTGAGCCATTGGCCACTAATATAACTGCTGTGGCTACGCTAGCAGAAAAAATGGATGCTAGCAAGAAGATGGTGGCTGAGCTAGCAAGAGTGGATTTCAGAGAGGCGGATGCTGCCAGTGAGAATATAGTGATATGACTCCCCTACTTATGGGGCTCCGTGGGTGTTCCTTTTTGGCCTCACCATATCCTGCGTTCTCTTGTGGGGAGCGGGACCAGAAACCCTGCAGGCCGCCTGACACCCTGCATGACAAATGGCGCAGCGAGCAGGGTACCCCGCACAACATATGGCATAGTCGGCAGGATATGGTGCCGGCCAAGGCTCTCCGAAGGGCAGTGGAGCAGTTTGTGTGTATGAACACCCAGTCTGAGGAAGACCAGGAGGAGCAGCTGATGGAGAGCTGGACCCCCGTGGAGGGGTGGAAAGACGTGGATGGTTCCCCAACCAGCATAGGCCGGAGAAAGTGAAGGTTATTGCGGCCCTGTCGGCTGGGAAGTGCTTGCTGAGGCAGCCTGGATGCGGGACTTTTCCCAGGAGGAAACACTTGCTGAGTCCTCCTTGGGAGATGAGGGTGAGGTCAAGGTCGTCCCTCACCCCCAGGACAGCCCTGGCGAATGACTATGGACTATGAGGAATTGCCTTCCATCCCTGATTTGATTGACTGCTTGACTGTTTGCTTGGGAGCGTACCACCATGTAGTGGAACTGGGGGAATATTTGCTTTTGTGTCTTGACTGCCGCCATCGAGAATATGTAAGCACCTTGACTGTGAGCCGCTGTTGTTCCAGCAGGGTACCCTGTGAGGCCCAGGGAGAGTGGCAGTGCCCTGAGAGGCCCTAGCTGTGTCTAGGAAGTCTGGCTGAGCCCAGAGAGAGTGGCCTGAGAGCCCTGGCTGTGCCCAGGAAGTCTGGCTGTGCCCAGAGAGAGTGGCAGTGCCCTGAGAGGCCCTAGCTGTGTCCAGGAAGTCTGGCTGAGCCCAGAGAGAGTGGCCTGAGAGCCCTGGCTGTGCCCAGGAAGTCTGGCTGTGCCCAGAGAGAGTGGCAGTGCCCTGAGAGGCCCTAGCTGTGTCCAGGAAGTCTGACTGTGCCCAGAGAGAGTGGTGGTACCCTGAAAGCCCTGGCTGACTCCAGGAAGTCCGGCTGTGTCCAAGAGAGAGGGGCAGTGCCCTGAGAGGCCCTGGCTGTGCCCAGGGAGACTAGTGGTACCCTAAGAAGCCCAGGAAGTCTGGCTGTGCCCAGAAGCACTGGTGGTGCCCTGAGAAACTCTGGCTGTTTCTGGGAAAACTAGTGGTACCCTAAGAAGCCCAGGAAGTCTGGCTGTGCCCAGAAGTACTGGTGGTGCCCTGAGAAACTCTTGCTGTGCCCAGAGAGCCTGGCTATGTCCAGGATATTGCATTCACCTCCAGGCTCCTCGCACAGGGCCCCTCGTGGAAGACGCTTGTTGCATAGATTGTGAGGCGAGAGCCTGTAGGGGTGGAGTGTGGGGACAGAGCCCCAGAAAGTAGTTTCCAGGCTCTCAGCCTCACATAGAAAGGTGCTGGCTCAGGTAGTAAATGGCCATCAGCTGTGGCTAGTTGGCCGTCAGCTGTAACCAGTGAGCCATTGGCCACTAATATAACTGCTGTGGCTACACTAGCAGGAAAAAATGGACGCTAGCAAGAAGATGGTGGCTGAGCAAGCAAGAGAGGATTGCAGAGAGGCGGATGCTGCCAGCGAGAATATAGTGGTATGACTCCCCTACTTATGGCTCCGTGGGTGTTCCTTTCTGGCCTCACCATATCCTCCGTTCTTTTGTGGGGAGCGGGAGCAGAGACCCCGCAGGCTGACTGACACCCTGCACAACAGTCCTCTTTGGAGAAATGTCTATTCAAGTCCTCTGCCCATAGAAGGTGTGGTATATATACACAATGGAATACTATTCTGCCATAAGAAAAGATGAAATTGTTCAATTTGTGACAACATGGATGGATATTATGATTATTATGCTAAGCAAAATAAGTCAGACAGAAAAAGTCGAGAACCATATGATTTCACTGACATGTGGGATATAAAACTGAAAACAACAAAGGAACAAGAAAAGCAAATGAAGAAACAAAAACTCATAGACACAGACATTAATTTAGTGGTTACAAGAGGGTAAGGAGGGAGGGGGATGGTAAATGAGGGTAGAAGGGATCAAATATGTGGTGACGGAAGTAGAACTGACTCTGGGTGGTGAACACACAATGTGATTATGTATTACAGAATTGTACACCTGAAACCTATGTAACTTTAGTAACCATTGTCACCCCAATAAACCTGAATTTAAAAGAATTGCGTTGGCAATCACATAACATAAAATTAACCATTTTTAACTGAACAATTCAGTGACATTTAGTACATTCACAAGACTTTGCAAATAGTAACTTTATCTCATTCCAAAACATGTTCATCACCCAAACAGAAAACCCTGACCCCCTAAGCACTTGCTCTCCTTTCTCCCATGCCCGCAGTCTCTGGCAACCATCAATCTGTATTCAGTCTTTATGGATTTACTTTCTCTGGAAATTTCATATAAGTAGAACTATGCAATATGTGATCTTTGGTGTTAGGTTTCCTTAATTTAATATAGTGTTTTCAAAGATATTTCACTGTTAGCGTATATCAGTCTTCCATTCCTTTATATGGCTGAAAATATTCTATTATACGTATATACCACAGTCTATCTATTCGTTCATTGAGGGACATTTGGTTTCTTTTCAATATATTTCTCTAGTACTTTTAATTCTATTTATAATTATCTTTTTTTCAATTAAAGCTTATTGGGGTGACATTGGTTACTAAAGTTATATAGGTTTCAGGTGTACAATCCTATAATACATCACCTGTACATCACACTGTATGTTCACAACCCAGAGTCCATTCTCCTTCCATCACCACATATTTGATCCCTTCTACCCTTATCTACCATCTCCTTCTCCTCTTACCCTCTATAACCACTAAATTATTTGTTTGTTAATTGTTTAAATTATTCATATGTATACATATTTGTTTTCAAATTATTGTCTGTGTCTATGAGTGTTTGTTTCTTTATTTGTTTGTTTTGTTCCTTTGTTGTATTCAGTTTTATATATCACATATCAGTGAAATCATATAGTTCCTCGACTTTTTCTAACTTATTTCGCTTAGCATAATAATCTCAATATCCATCCATGTGTCACAAATGGAATTATTTAATCTTTTCTTATGGCAGAATAGCCTTCCATTGTGTATATATACCACATCTTCTTTATACAACCATCTACTAAAGGACACTTTGGTTGTTTCCATGTCTTGGCCACTGTAAAGAAAGCTGCAATGAACATCGGAGCATATAGAACTTTACAGATAAATGTTTTCAAATTTTTTGGGTAGATACCCAGGAGAGGGATTGCCGGGTCATATGGCAATTCTATTCGTAATTTTTTGAGGAACATCCACACTCTCTTCCATAGCAGCTGCACCAATCTGCATTCCCACCAACAGTGTATGAGGGTTCCTTTTTCTCCACAGCCTCTCCAACACTTGTTATTATTTGTCTTGTTGATGATAGCCATTCTAACTGGTGTGAGGTGGTATCTCACTGTGATTTTTATTTGCATTTCTCTGATGATTGGTGATGTTGAGCATATTTTCATATGTCTATTGGCCCTCTGTATGTCCTCTTTGGAGAAATGTCTATTCAGGTCCTCTGCCCATTTTTTAATTGGATTGTTTGGGTTTTTGTTGTTGTTGTTGTTGTTGAGTTAAATGAGTTCCTAATGTATTTTGGATATTAGCCCCGTATCGGAGGCATTGTTTGCAAATATGTTCTTCCATTCAGTTGGTTGCCTCTTTATTTTGTTGATATTTTCTTTTGCTGTGCAGAAGCTTTTTAGTTTGATATAGTCACATTCATTTATTTTAGCTTTTACTTCCCTTGCCTTTGAAGTCAAATTCGTAAAATCCTCTTTGAACCCAAGGTCCATAAGTTTAGCAGCTATGTTTTCTTCTATGCAGTTTATTGTTTCAGGTCTTATGTTTAGGTCTTTTATGCATTTTGAGTTAATTTGGTACATGGTGACAGATAGCAGTCTAGTTTCATTCTTTTACACGTGGCTTTCCGATTCTCTCAGCACCATTTACTTAAGAAGCTGTCTTTTCTCCATTGTATGTTTTTGGCTTTTTTGTCGAAAATTATCTGTCCATATTTATGTAGGTTTATTTTGGGGTTCTTAATTCTATTCCAATGAGCTGTGTTTCTGTTTTTTTGCCAATACCATACTGTTTTGATTATTGTTGCTCTGTGGTACAAGCTGAAGTCAGGGAGTGTGATACCTTCAGCCTTGTTCTTTTTTTCTTAGGATTGCTTTGGCTTTTTGGGGTCTTTTGTCATTCCATACAAATCTGATATTTTTTTTGTTATATTTCTTTAAAAAATGCCATTGGAATTTGGATGGGGGTAATCCATGTAATTGTCTGTAAGTAGTTAAAAATATAATAATAATGGAAATGGTAGTTATAATCACAATGCTCCTATCTAAATTGTTTACCCATTCGTTTACTACTTTAAAGAAATGTTTCTTTTTCTTTGTCTCACAGGTGTCCGAAAGAGGACATATATGTCGGATAAGCAAAGATGCGTGTGATTTCACAGAATTTTGCGATGGAAACTCTGAGTATTGTACACATGATGTAACAGCTATTGACTTTGAACCATGTCATAATAAAACTGCCTTTTGCTATAAGGGGATATGCCGAGATCCAGATCTACAGTGTGCGGAGTTATTTGGAAAATGTAATAGTTGTATCTTTATTTCTGGGGTTCATTTTTGAATTCTATTTTTTTAAATTTATTGGGGTGACAATTGTTAGTAAAATTACATAGATTTCAGGTGTACAATTCTGTATTACATCATCTATAAATACCATTGTGTGTTCACCACCCAGAGTCAGTTCTCCTTCCATCACCATATATTTGATCCCCCTTTACCCTCATCTACCACCCCCACCCCCCTTACCCTCTGATAACCACTAAACTATTGTCTGTGTCTATGAGTTTCTGTTTCTCATTTGTTTGTCTTGTACTTTTGTTGTTTTTGGTTTATATATCACATATCAGTGAAATCACATGGTTCTCTGATTTTTCTGTCTGACTTATTTCGCTCAGCATTACTCTCTCAAGATCCATCCATGTTGTCACAAATGTTCCTATATCATCTTTTCTTACCGCCGAATAGTATTCCATTGTGTATATATACCACAACTTCTTTATCCATTCATCTACCAAAGGACATTTTGGTTGTTTCCATGTCTTGGCCACCGTAAAGAAAGCTGCAATGAACATCGGAGCACACATGTCTTTATGTATAAATGTTTTCAGATTTTTTGGGTAGATACCCAGGAGAGGGATTGCTGGGTCATATGGCAATTCTATTCGTAATTTTTTGAGGAACCTCCACACTGCCTTCCATAACGGCTGCACTAGTCTGCATTCCCACCAACAGTGTATGAGGGTTCCTTTTTCTCCACAGCCTCTCCAACATTTGTTACTATTTGTCTTGTTGATGATGGCCATTCTGACTGGGGTGAGGTGATATCTCATTGTGGTTTTGATTTGCATTTCTCTGATGATTAGTGATGTTGAGCATTTTTTCATATGTCTATTTGCCATTTGTATGTCCTCTTTGGAGAAATGTCTCTTCAAGTTCTCTTCCCATTTTTCAATTGGGTTGTTTGTTTTTTTGTTGTTGAGTTGCATGAGTTCCTTGTATATTCTGGATATTAGCCCCTTATCAGAGGCACTGTTTGCAAAAATCTTCTCCCATTCAGTTGGTGGCCTCTTTATTTTGTTGATGGTTTCTTTTGCTGTGCAGAAGCTGTTAAGTTTCATATAGTCCCATTTGTTTATTTCAGTCCCATTTGTTTATTGCCTTTGGAGTCAAGTTCATAAAATGCTCTTTGAAACCAAGGTCCATAAGTTTAGTACCTATGTTTTCTTCTATGCAGTTTATTGTGTCAGGTCTTATGCTTAAATCTTTGATCCATTTTGAATTAACTTTGGTACATGGTGACAAATAGCAGTCCAGTTTCATTCTTTTGCACGTGGCTAACCAATTCTCCCAGCACCATTTATTGAAGAGACTGTCTTTCCTCCATTGTATGTTTTTAGCTTCTTTGTCAAAAATTATCTGTCCATATTTATGTGGTTTTATTTCTGGGTTCTCAATTCTATTCCATTGGTCTGTGTGTCTGTTTTTCTGCCAATACCATGCTGTTTTGATTATTGTAGCCCTGTAGTACAAGCCAAAGTCAGGGAGTGTGATACCTCCATTATTGTTCTTTTTTCTTAAGATTGCTTTGGCTATTTGGGGTCTTTTGTGGTTCCAAACAAATCTGATGATTTTTTGTTCTATTTCTTTAAAATATGCCATTGGGATTTTGATGGGGATTGTATTGTATCTGTATATTGCTTTGGGTAATATGACCATTTTAACTATATTGATTCTTCCAATCCATGAGCACTGAATGTCTTTCCATTTCTTTGTGTCTTCTTCAATTTCTTTCAAAAATGTCTTATAGTTTTCAGCATGTAGGTCTTTCACATCCTTGGTTAAGTTTATTCCTAGGTATTTTATTCTTCTTGCTGCAATTGTAAGAGGAATTGTTTCTTTGTATTTCTTTTTCTGAGATTTCATTGTTAGTATATAGGAAAGCAATGGACTTTTGTACGTTGATTTTGTAGCCAGCCACTTTACTGTATTTGTTGATTGTTTCTAATAGCTTTTTGGTGGAGTCTTTAGGGTTTTCTATATACAGCATCATGTCATCTGCAAAGAGTGATAATTTAACTTCTTCATTCCCAATTTGGATGCCTTTTATTTCTTTGTCTTGCCTGATTGCTCTGGCGAGGACTTCCAACACTATGTTGAAAAGGAGAGGTGATAGGGGACAGCCCCGTCATGTTCCTGAACATAGAGCAAAGGCTTCATTTTTTCACCATTAATTATGAGATTAGCAGAGGGCTTGTCATGTATGGCCTTTATTATGTTAAGGTATTTTCCTTCTATACCTATTTTATTAAGTGTTTTAATCATAAATGGATGTTGAATCTTGTCAAATGCTTTTTCTGCATCAATTGATAGATTCATATGATTTTGTCCTTTATTTTGTTTATGTGATGTATCACATTGATGGATTTGCGGATGTTGAACCATCCTTGTGCCCCGGGGATGAACCCCACTTGGTCGTGATGAATAATCTTTTTAATGCATTGTTGTATTCGATTTGCTAGAATTTTTTTTAGGATTTCTGCATCTATATTCATCAGAGATATTGGTCTGTAGTTCTCTTTTTTTGTGTGTTGTCCTTACCAGGTTTTGGTATCAGGGTAATGTTGGCCTCATAAAATGAGTTAGGGAGTACTGTCTCTTCTTCAATTTTTTGGAAGAGTTTGAGCAGGATTGGTATTAGATCCTCTTTGAAGGTTTGGTAGAATTCACTAGTGAAGCCATCTGGTCCCGGACTTTTGCTTTTGGGAAGGTTTTGGATGACTGATTCAATTTTGTTACTGGTGATCGGTCTGTTCAGACCTTCCAGGTCTTCATGACCCAGCCTTGGAAGGCTATGTGTTTCTGAGAACTTGTCCATTTCTTCTAGGTTATTGAATTTGGTGGCATATAGTCCTTCATAGTATTCTTGGATGATCCTTTGTATTTCTGTGGTGTCCGTGATAACTTCCCCTTTTTCATTTCTGATTTTGTAATTAATGTCTTCTCTCTTTTTATCTTAGTGAGTCTAGCCAAGGGTTTGTCAATTTTGATAATCTTTTCAAAGAACCAGCTCTTTGTCATATTAATTTTTTCTATTGTCTTTTTGTTCTCTATTTCATTTAGTTCTGCTCTAATTTTTGTTATTTCCTTTCTTCTGCTAACCTTGGGTTTTACTTGTTCTTCTTCTTCTAGTTCTTTAAGGTGTAACATGAGGTTATTTATTTGGGAGTTTTCTTGTTTCTTGAGATAGGCCTGTAATGAGATAAATTTTCCTCTTAAAACTGCTTTTGATGCATCCCCAAAATTTTGGTAGGATGTATTTTCATTGTCATTTGTTTCTATGTATCTTTTGATCTCTCCTCTAACTTCTTTGACCCAGTCGTTCTTTAAAAGTATGTTGTTTAGTCTCCATGTGTTTGTGTTTTTTCCTGCTTTCTTTTTGCAGTTGATATCCAATTTCAAAGCCTTATGATCAGAGAATATGCTTGGTATGATTTCAATGTTCTTAAATTTGCTGAGGCTGATTTTATGTCCCAAAATATGGTCTATCCTTGAGAACGTTCCGTGTACACCAGAAAAGAATGTATAGTCTGATGTTTTGGGATGAAGTGCTCTGTAAATGTCAATTATGTCCATTTCATCTAATGTGTCATTCACGGCTGCTATTTCGTTATTTTCTGTTTGGATGATCTATCCATAGCAGTCAATGATGTATTTAAGTCCCCTAGTATAATTGTGTTTGGTCAATTTCTCCCTTTAGTTCTGTTAGTAGTTGCTTGGTATATTACGGTGCTCCCTGATTAGGGGCATACATATTGATGACTGTTATGTCTTCTTGTTGTACAGTCCCCTTCACCATTATGAAATGTCCATCTTTGTCCCTTGTTATGTTTTTCACCTTGAAGTCTGTTTCATCTGATATCATTATGGCTACACCTGAGTTTCTCTGGGTACCATTTGCTTGGAATGTCAATTTCCACCCTTTCACTTTGAGTCTATGCTTGTCCTTGTAGCTGAGATGTGTCTCTTGGAGACAGCATATGGTTGGGTTTAGTTTTTTGATCCAATCTGCTACTCTGTGCCTTTTTATTGGTGAGTTCAGTCCATTTACATTTAGGATGATTATTGATATGTGAGGCTTTCCTGTCATTCTATCTTTAGTTTTCTGGTAAGGCTGTGTCTCCATTGTTTCTTTGCCTTTTTGTTGTTGTCTATTATTTCTGTGTGGTGATATTCTATGATGTTTCCCTCTGTCTCTTCTTTTATTACAGTATATATTTCAGTTCTGGATTTTTTTTTTGAGTGGTTACCCTTAAGTTTATGTAAAAGAAAGTTTGATATTTAGAATATTCCATTTTCTTCAGCACGCTTACTTTCTCCATTCCTGTATTCCGGTTCAGGCCTTTACTCTCCCCCTTTTTGAATTTTGGTTGCCACAAATTGTCCCTGTTGATGGTGGTTGAACAGCCTCCTTTAGTATTTCTTGTAGTGCAGGTCGTGTATTAGAAAATTACCTCAGCTTCTGTATGTCTGGAAAGGTCTTTATTCCTCCTTCATATCTAAAGGATATCTTTGCTGGATATATTATTCTTGGCTCATAATTTCTCTCTTTCAATAGTTTGAATATTTGGTTCCACTCCCTCCTGGCTTGTAGTTTCTGCTGAAAAATCTGGTGATAATCTAATGGGCTTTCCTTTGTAGGCTACTGTCTTCTTTTCCCTGGCTGCCTTGAGGATTCTTTCTTTGCCGTTGATTTTAGACAGCTTCAATACAATGTGCCTTGGAGAAGGCCTGTTGGAATTGAGGTAATTAGGTGTTCTGTTTGCTTCTTGGATTCGAGGGTCCAGTTCTGTCCACAAGTTTGGGAAGTTCTCATCGACAATCTGTTTGAATATATTCTCTGTTCCCTTCTCTCTTTCTTCTCCTTCTGGTATGCCCATTATGCTTATATTGCGCTTTCTGATGGAGTCAGAAAGTTCTTGTAGAGTTCTTTCATTTCTTTTAAGTCTCACGTCTCTTTCTTCTTCCATCTATGTAATTTCCAGGTTTCTATCTTCGATGTCATTGATTCTTTCCTCCATCTGGTCAACTCTACCTAAGCTGGTTATTTCGTTCTTAATTTCTTCTATTGAGTTCTTAATCTCCAGAAATTCTATTTGGTTCTTTTTTAAAATTTCAATCTCTTTTGTAAAATGCTCATGCTGTTCTTTGATTGTGTTTCTGAGTTCATTTAACTGCCTATCTGTGTTTTCTTGCATCTCATTGAGTTTTTTCAGAACTGCAATCTTGAATTCTCTGTCATTTAAGTCACATATTTCTGTATCTTTAAGTGCCTTTTCTAGAGATTTTTCACTTTCTTTTTGAGCTATCTTGTTGCCTTGGTTATTCATGGCAATTACTGATTTACTATTCCTCTTCCTAGACATCTACAGGAGTGGCTTCTACAACAGGTTGATAGGAAGCGGTCTTTCTTTTGTTTTCCAGTACTTGTTGGTAGAATGTTTTATTTTTTTCTCCGACTGCAGCTTATTTTTCTTCTCCCACACAGTAGTGCTATGTTTTCTCTGCACTCTTCCAGCTTCTCACACAATGGGGGGATTCCCTGGGAGACGGGCTTCTCCTCTATTAATAGTTCATCTAGATCACAGGGTGCAGTGTCCTGGTGGGTATGCAGAGAGCTTTTGATGTTCCAAAGCTCTTCCAGCTCCTGATTCAGAGCCCGTATGTTTCAGCAGTTCTGTTTACTCCTGCAGGGATCCGCCCAGATAGATAGGGCCAGGGACGGGGTGAGTTGTGAGAGGTGGCCCAGAGCAATGGCGGCGACCACCACCACAGCTGGTCCTGCTTCCACAGCTCCCTCCCCTTTGCCGGAACTAGTTGGGCTGCGAATTTGTGTGTGGTCCACAGTTCTTAGAACTGCAAATATTCTATTCTTTAGATCTGACACTGCTACTGTTCTGCTTCTAGCACCGGGCAGGTGGGGGTGGGGTGAGCTCTGGGTAGGGTAGGGAGGGGGTGGCTAGTTTCAGTGCCTAAGGCATCCATTCTCTGCTCGGCAGTGAGGGCTTAAACCACTGTTTTCAGCCTTCTTCCCTCAGTCTTTTCTCCGAGGTCTCTGCAATGAGAGTTGGGTTCAGTCGTGCTATGTGTTGCCCCCTCAGCCCTGTGGGCCATAAGCGGAGCCCTAGCAGTCCGAGTTCTTTCCTCTACCACCGCTGTGGTAGTTTCAGGAAGCAGCGAGCTCGGCGCACTGAGCCAGGTCTGCGTCCTGTGCCTGCGCAGCTCCATCTCCGCGCACTTCTCCCTTTCCTCCTCCCCGTGCTCGGGCGAATCTCCCACCTGTAGGTGATGTCAGTCGGTAGTCGGCCTCTTCGTCTTGCCTGTCTGCTGTGCAGGGAGTCCTTTGTGGAGTTTTTGTTGTTCGATTCATTGTAAATTCCAGGGGAGCTTTACAGAGGCTCACCTCACACCACCATTCCTCTACCAGAAGTCGAATTCTATTTTTATAGTCAGTAATCTACCCTATGAGCCACAGTAAAAAGTATTTTTTGTTTAAATCTAAATTTTAAAATGAATTGCTGGTCAAAGCAACTTTGAATTATGTCAGGAGGTAAAACAGACCTAATAAGTACAGGACAAAGAGAATAGAATATTAGTTAAATTTCAAGTGATTAGTGCATTAGTGGATAAGAGAGCAAACAACTGATTTTTTAATCATTTCTGCACTGTGACACAAATTTTCAAGGGGGTAGTTTTTAGTAAGTGTTTCTCCTTCTTGTATAGCCTGTAGATGACATCAAAAATTTGTAGTGGATTACACTTACTGGGCATTGCTGCTGTCTAGTTATCTCCATATTGATTTACCACACTTTCAATTTTTAAAGTTTTATTTTAAAATTAGTAATTGGAACTTCGTCTATCTTTTCAGTTGCTAAAGCTTCTACTTATCTGTGTTCACAAGAAGTGAATTTCCTATATGATGACTTTGGAAACTGTGATAGAAAGAAGTGTAATTTTAGGTGTGTATTTAGAAAATTGTACGTTTTTCAAGTGTGTGTGTGTGTGTGTGTGTGTGTGTGTGTGTGTGTACTACAAAGAATCACTTAATGCAAATAAGATATGAATATGGTATATACAGATGAATTTATATGTTGCATTTCATAAAATGATGTATGTTCTGAATAGCTTTGTTGTTGCAATCTGAGTAACATTTTGAATTATTGTCATTTTTTGTATTGCTATTTACCTAATACATTGTGTTCGTAAGTGACATATGGGACATTTTTTCTGCCTTATATTGCCAGGGATACCGCTTGTGGAAAGGTTGTTTGTCACTGGACACATTCACGTATAGTACAAAGGACAAACTTTGATATTCAATATACCTACCTTGGAGGCCATATATGTATGTCAGCATATTTAAGAAATGAATCAGTAGTACCTGCAAGACAAGATAAAACATATGTATATGATGGCACTCTATGTGATTTCAATAAGGTAATATAAATTTTACTTGATTCTATATATGGGGTGTCTGTGTTTGTGTGTGTGTGCATGAGAGAGCGAGAGAGAGAGCGAAGGCGAGAGAGAGAGAGAGAGAGAGAGAGAGAGAGAGAGAGAGATTAAGATTTTTTATTCATAATGTTAACATTTTGCTGTATCTTAAGATTCAAAGGTCAGGATTTCTGGTGGTCAAAGGAAGACTCGCTTCAGTACCATTTTTTTGTTATGAACTTTGCTATAGATATTTCAACTTATGTTTTCACATTTGAGAATCTAAGCCTTTTTATTAGGCCCAGATCTGGTCTGCAATAATTTGTGTAAACAAAGAACAAAAAGAATCAAATAATACACTAAAAAATAGAACAGAACAATCTGAATAACAATAACAGCAAAGAAACTTCCAATATTTAGTCTTGCAGTAATTGATGAGAATTAATTTGTAACAAAAGTAAAACACTTGCTCATTAGTGTTATAGAACAGAAAGAGTTCATCCACTCGGTGCTGGCAGAGCCAAACCCTAAACAACAAGAATTGCAGTTGAGAAATACTGGCTATTTTACTGATGAATGGTGCCATCCAGGAGAACAGGAAGCTAATGCTCAAAAGCCCGAATTCCCCAATGGCATGCAAATTACACATTATGTAGGGAGAAATCACAAAACACCTTGAGTTAGGGGTTCCAGGTCATGTTGGGAGCTGATTGGTCGGAACTGAGGTAAGGGTAATGAATCATTTCTTCAGGTCTTGAGAACAGTTCTGAGGTATTTTCCAGAGTCCCACTGTCCAGTCTCATAGGAAAGTAGCCAGGGGTTCGTTCCACCTTAGTTCTCAGGAGCTGAAACCTAACTTGGTCAAGATGTTATCTTTAGCCTGAGAGAGGTTCGGACCCTGTGACCATTAGTCACCTCCAGCTACTATCCTCTGCTGCCTCGGGAGTTGCTGATTATCTGGATGAAAGGCTAGGTCTGAGGGAGACATATATGTATGTGTGTGTGCGCGCGCGTGCCCACGCGTGTTTATTTCTGGTTTTTCAATTCTGTGCCATTGATCAGTGTGTCTGTTTTCCTGCCCATACCATACTATTTTGATTATTGTTACTTCGTAGTACAATTTGAAATCAGGGACTGTGATACCTCTGACATTATTCTTCTTTCTCAGAATTGCTTTGGCTATTCGGGGTCTTTTGTGGTTGCATAGAAATCTGATGATTTTTTTGGTCTTATTTCTTTAAAAAATTTCATTGGGATTTTGATGGGGATTGCATTAAATCTGTATGTTGCTTTGGGTAATATGACTATTTTAACTATGTTGATTCCTCCAGTCCTTGAACATGGAATATCTTTCCATTTCTTTTTGTCTTCTTCAATTTCTTTCAATAATGTTCTGTAGTTTTCAGTGTATAGGTCCTCTACATCCTTTGTTAAGTTTATTCCTAAATATTTTTTTGTTGTTGTTGCAATTTTTATTCTTTATTGTTCAGTGATTTCAGAGAGCTTGGGAAGTAAAGGCTTCTTTACCTCACTCTCATTAAATGTTGGCCCTTTGTAATAATTAGCTATCTATCAGTCTGTTGATCTATTAATTGATGCATCTATGTATCTAGATTGATTGCTAGATTGATTAATAGGAAAAGAGAGACAGCGAGAGAGAGAGAGAGAGAGAGAGAGAGAGAGAGAGAGAGAGAGAGAGAGAGATTATTTCCTATTCCAGCAATGCAAATTTGGTTAATATTGGGTGCGATAGAAAGTATCTTTGAGTTTTTTTTATTTATAAGACTTAGAATAGGAGATTAGTTTATCAAACTGATAAACTAATGGGTATGCTAGGGTATGCTAGGGGAGATAAGCACATCTCAGCACATTCATTGTAAATTTGAAAAAATATATATTTAGGTTATTTGGGGAATGTAATTGTATAAAAATAGATAAGCTTATGAATGAATAAATAAAATTAACTTTCTCTTTCTTACCCATTATCATACACAGGCTTGTAAGCAAATATGCTTATATGCTTACCTAAATTGGGCATTTTCCCTTTAGTTATATTTGGGATTTCTCTCTCTCTCTCTCTCTTTTTTTTTTTTAAATTGCTGTGACAATATCTGAGTTACTATTTGTTTCTCTTGTTCAAAGAAGGAAGTCTTACATGCTAGTTCACATTCAAAACATCATCTCAGCCATTGATCAGAGCTAAGTATTTTTATGGTGCCTCTTGTTTTCCTTGTCATTACAAAAAAGCCAGCTACAAAATGATCTGTTTACTTAAAGGGGATTATATCAGAAGCATGGGTCTTAACATTTTCTGGCTTATTTTTCCTCTAAAAACAACTCAGTGAATAATGACTAGTTTATTATTGCCTCAATAATGATGTTTAAGGAGCACTGGAATGAAAACCGTTTTGTGGACACGTAATGCTCGTTGGTCCAACATTTCGTTATTCTTGTTGCCTTCATCAGAGCACTTTAAGTGAGTGAACAAGGGAATACTCACCCTCTCCCCCCCCAACCCCCAAATTTACCAATGATGATGGAAAATAATGCATGTTTTAGACTATTCGTCATGTATTGAATATCAGATAACTTGATATAAGCCAGTAGATAATCTTAGAAGATGCCCCCAAAGATACTCAAGTAAAATTGGGATGGAGGACTATTAGCATAAAGTGAAAGATAAGAGATATTGTTATTAAATTTGAAAAAATGTAAAAATTACAGGAACACTGGTATTTAGAATCGATCATTGGGCTCTGTGAGTAAAATAGTTTTTGCACTGAATATTAGCTCAGTCAGTAACTAGTGGCATGGCCTAAAAGTGTAAATTTAATTCTCATCAAATACAAAATAAAAATAAAAGTATCTCCTTCATAGTATCAATATGAGTATATATTATGAAAATTGCATAGAAAGTGCTAAGGCAGATCCTAGCCCATTACAAATGGTCAGTACAAGTTGGCTATTTTTGTTCTTATGACAATTAGTATCAATAAACACAGTTCTGCTCCCTCAGGGGAAAAATACGATCACATTCTCAATATTTCATAACTGATAAAGTAATAAGTTCTTTTATTAGAATTAATAAATGTCATAAAATCCAGAGTAATCTGATATATATGTATATACATACATGCGTAGATACATACATATATATCTTGTGCATCTAGTTTTGTATTAAGTACATTTGCTGAACGTTTTACATTTCATGCTTTCTGTTGTTGGTTGTTTAACTTTTTAGGTTTGTAAACAAGGAACTTGCCAATTTATCTCTGATTTACGTTCTATAGAATCCTGTGATTCAATGAGTCTATGCCAGGGACATGGGGTATGGAATGATTACTCTATTTTTATGTATAGATTTTTTAATCCATGTCAATAACATTTCCAGGATAATAAAAAGGTTTAGAATTATTTGATGTTGAAATTTCTTATGGAAAATTGCAGTTAAGTAAGGAAAGCAGATTCCATTATTTATACATACATATATATATATATGTAATATGTGTTCATTCAGATTGTTATAGGCCTCGTGAGCTAATAAGCTTTGAACTCTGTACAAAACACAAGCGTTGTACAAAACACAATATAAAGCGATTATTATAGCATTAGATCAAAATTGAAATTTTGGAAATGGATGTATTAAAATTATACATCTACATTTATACTACATACAAACATTGTTTGTAATTGAGTGTATGTGTACTGATATATATGTAAACACACACAATATATCTATATTACACATATTACTTATAGGCTAATATTTTTGTGAGAGCAGAATTTCTTGTCTGTTCACATCTGTTTAACTCTTCAATGGCTTCGATTTATTTTCCTGTATCCTCTTCCATACTATATTTGAAAAGTCATTCACTAATGGACTTTTATGTAATGTTAAATTTTTATGTAAGTATTGTAAATAGTAGTGCAATGGACATTGTTGTGTACTCACCTTTGCATATTTACCTGATTTCTTTTTTTGTGTTTTCTTTTTTACTTAATTTTATTGGGGTGACAATGGTTAGTAGAATTATATAGGTTTCAAGTGTATATTTCTATAAAACACCATCTATATGTCACATTGTGTGTTCACCACCCAGAGTCAGTTCTCCTTCCATCACCATATAATTGATCCCCTTTTCCCTCTTCTACTACCCCCCCATCGCCTGCTCCTTACCTTCTGGTAACCACTAAATTGTTGTCTGTGTCTATGAGTTTTTGTTTCGTTAATTGTCTTGTTCCTTTGTTGCTTTCAGTTTTATATTCCATATGTGAGTGAAGTCATATGGTTCTTGACTTTTCTGTCTGACTTATTTTGCTTAACATAATAATCTCATGATCCATCCATGTTGTTGCAAATGGTAGTATTTCATCTTTTATTTATGGATGAGTAAGTACTCCATTGTGTATATATACCACATCTTTATCCAGTTATCCATCAAAGGACACTTGGGTTGTTTCCATGTCTCAGCCACCATAAATAATACTGCAATAAACATTGAGGTACATATATCTTTACAGATAAATGTTTTCAGATTTTTTGCTATGTCAACAGGACAAATAATAACAAGTGTTGGAGAGGCTGTGGAGAAAAAGGAACTCTCATACACTGTTGGTGGGAATGTAAATTAGTACAGCCACTATGGAAAACAGTATGGAGATTCCTCAAAAAAATTAAGAATAGAATTACCATATGACCCAGCAATCCCTCTCCTGGGTATCTGCTGAAAATTCTCATCTGATTTCTCAAATTGTTAGCAATGAAATCTGATGGGCCAAAGATATTCACCATTAAAATTTTCAGTAACATTTTATTGGCTTCAAGTAACAGTATATCAGTTTTTGCTTCCACTTATTATGCATGAGAAGGTACATTTCTTCAAATTCTGGCCATACTAGTTTATCAATTTTTAAAAATCTCATGCAACATGCTAAATCCATTGCTAATTTGAATTTATTTAATAATTATCGATGCACTTATTAAGCATGTATGGTCATATTTTCCATTTGCATTTTTATTTGTCCATTGTGAAATCGTCTACTGTGTTATAGAAATTTTGTGAACTTTGGAAGGTTTCCAAGCATACCTTTGGCTTTAAATTTGTGGCTACCATCTCCTACCATATTGATGCTTCATATAGTATATAGCAATCCAAAACAAAAGTGATGTGTTTGTATGTCTTGATTCAAACTTTTCTCACAAATCACTTACATATTCTATTATTTACAGTTTGTTTTCTGTTTCTTTCCAATCTTATTTGATTTTAATTAACTTTCTGCTGTAAGCTATTTTTCAGGTTCTGTATTCTGCTTCTGATCTATTTCAATTCATCCACAAGATCATATTTATAGATATTTTCTAGTCTTCCTATTTTCCTTTTAAACTACTTTTGTTACATTTATTGGGGTGACATAGGTTAGTAAAATTATATAGGTTTCAAGTGTAGAGTTCTATAACACATCATATGTATATTGCATTGTGTGTTCACCCCTCAAAGTCAATTATCCTTCCAACACCATATATTTGACCCCTTTCAATCTCTTCTGCCACCTACTTGCCCCTTTACCCTCTGGTAACCATTGTATGTGTTATGAGTTTTGGTCTTGTTCATTTGTTGACTTCAGTTTTATATCCCACATATGATAAAGTCATGTAGTTCTTGACTTTTTCTGTCTGACTTATTTCACTTCGCATGATAATCTCAAGATCCATCCATGTTGATGCAAATGGCAGTATTTCATCTTTTTTTTTATGGCCAAATAACATTCCACTGTGTATATGTACAACATCTTTATCTAACCATTGATTGAAGGGCACTTTGGTTGTTCCCATGTCTTGGCCACTGTGAATAATGTTACAATGAACATAGGGGTACATATATCTTTATAGATAAATGTTTTCAGATTTTTGGGTAGATACCCAGTAGAGGGATTGCTGGGTCATATAGTAATTCTATTCTTAATGTTTGGCTGTACCAATTGACATTCACACCAACAGCATAGGAGGGTTGCTTTTCTTCTCAGTCTTTCTAACACTTATTTATGCCTGTCTTGTTGATAATAGCCATTCTAACAGGTGTGAGGTGGTATCACATTGTGGTTTTAATTTCCTTTCCCTAATGGCTAGTGAAGTTGAGCATTTTTTCATATATATCTGTTGACAGTTTGATTATCATCTTGGGAGAAGTATCTCTTCAGGTCCTCTGCCCGTTTTTAAATTGGATTGTTTGTTTTATGCTTTTGAGTTGTATGAATTCTTTATATAGTTTGGATATTAGCCCCTTATTGGAATGTTTTTGCAAATATCTTCTCCCGTAAGTTGGTTGCTTCTTTGTTTGTTGATGTTTATTTATTTATTTATTTATTTATTTATTTATTTATTTATTTTGCTGTGCTGAAGCTTTTTAGTTTGATACAGTCCCATTCATTTATTTTTACTTTTACTTCCCTTGCCTTTGATGTTAAATTCATAAAATCGTCTCTAAGACCAAGGTGCATAAATTTAATATTTATTATTTCTTCTATGTAATCAATTCTTTCAAATTTAGTACTTATGATTTCTTCTATTCAATCTATTCTTTCAGGTTTTATATTTAGATCTTTATTCATTTTTGAGCTAATTTTCATGTGTGGTGACAGACAGCAGTCTACTTTCATTCTTTTGCATGTGGCATTCCAATTCTCCCAGAATCTTTTATCGAAGAGGCCTTCTTTTCTGTGTTGTGTGTTTTTGGCTCTTTTGTCAAAATTATCTGTCCATTTATATGTGGACTTATTTTTGGGTTCTCAATTCTGTTTCATTGGTCAATGTATCTGTTTTTCAGCCCATTCCACAGTTTTGATTATTGTCACTTTGTAGTATAGTTTGAAGTCAGGAAGTGTTATACCTCTAGACTTGTCTCTTTTTCTCTGGATTTCTTTGGCTTTAGGGGTCTTTTGTGATTCCATACAAATCTGATGAATTTTTGTCCTATTTCTTGAAAAAATTCCACTTGGATTTTGATGGGGATTGTATTAAATCTGTATGTTGCTTTGGGTAATGTGGCCATTTTAACACTGTTGAATCTTACAATCCATAAACAGAATATGTTTCCATTTCTTTGTGTCTTCTTCAATTTCTTCTAATAATAATACTTGTAGTTTTCAGTGTATACGTCATTTACATCCTTTGTTAAGTTTATCCTAGGTATTTGATTCTTTTTATTGCAATTGCAAAAGGAATGGTTTTTTCATTTATTTTTCTGAAATTTTATTGTTAGTATATAGGAAAGCTATGGAGTTTTGGTATATTGATTTTGTATCATACAATTTTACTGTATTTGTTTATTTCTAATAATTTTTTTTTGGTAGTTTTTTGGGGGTTTTCTACATAAAGAATCATGTTGTCTGCAAATTATGACAGTTTGACTTCTTCATTCCCAATGATGCCTTTTATTTCTTTCTGTTGCCTGATTGCTCTGCCTAGGAATTCCAATATTATATTGAATAACAGTTGAGAAAGGGCATCTTTGTATTGTTCCTGATCTTAGAAGAAAAGTGTTTAGTTTTTCAACATTAAATATGATATTAGCTGAGGACTTGTCTTGTATGAATGACCTTTATTATATTGAGGTACCTACCTTCTACCAATTTTATAGAGTGTTTTAATCCTAAATAGGTATTGTAATTTGTCAAATGCCTTTTCTGCATCTATTGATATGGTCATATGATATTTATCCTTTACTTTGTTTATGAGGTGTATCACATTGATCGATTTGAGGACTTTTGAACCATCCTTGCACCCCTGGAATGAACTTGATCCTGAGGTATAATTTTTTAATGTATTGTTGTATTTGATTTGCTTATATTTTGTTTAGGGTTTTTGCATCTGTATTCATCAGAGATATTGGTCTATAGTTTTGTTTTTTGTGTTATCCTTACCGGTTTTAGGTATCAAGGTAATGTTGGCCTTATAAAATGAGTTAGGAAGTATTGCCTCTGCTTCAATATTTTGGAAGAGTTTGAGGAGGACAGATATTAAATCATCTTTGAATGTTTGGTAAAATTCACTAGTGCAGCTATTTGGTCCTGGACTTTTGCTTTTGGGTAGGCTTTGGATGATTGTTTCATTTCCTTACTGTTGATCAGTCTATTTAGATTTTCCAAGTCTTTGTAATTCAGTCTAAAAATTTTATATATTTCTAGAGAACTTGTTCATTGCTTCTAGGTTATTGAATTCGGTAACATATAGTCTTTCATAGTATTCTTGTATGATTCTTTTATTTCTGTGGTATCCATCACAACTTCTCCTCTTTCATTTCTAATTTTGTTTATTTATTTTCTTAGTGAGTCTAGCCATGGGTTTGTCAAATTTATTAATCTTTTGAAAGAACAAACTCTTTGTTGCATTAAGTTTTTTCTATTGCCTTTTTGTTCTCTATTCCATTCAGTTCTGCTCTAATTTTTATTATTTCATTCTGCTTTCTTTAGGCTTCATTTTTTCTTTTTTTATAGTTATTTCAGGTATAATGTTATGTTGTTTATTTGGGATTTTTCCTATTTCTTGAGATAGGCCAGTAATGATATAAAATTCCCTCTTAGACACTTTTGGCTATATCCCCCAAAATTTGATGTTGTATTTTCGTTCTCAATTGTTTCCATGCATCTTTTGATCTCTCCTTTTTTTTTTTGGTCTTTGATCCAGTCATTCCTTAATAGCCTGTTGTTTAATCTCCACATATTTGTTGGTTTTTCCACCCTCTTTTTGCAATTGATCTCCAATTTCAAAGCATTGTGGTTGAAAAATACGCTTGGTATGATTTCAGTCTTCTGAAATTTGTTGAGGCTAGTTTTATGTCCCAACATATGGTCTGTTTTTTAAAATGTTCCATGTGCACTTGAAAAGAATGTATAGTCTGGTGTTCTAGGATACAATGCTCTGTAAATGTCAATTATGTCAATTTTTGCCTAATGTGTAATTTCAGGCTGGTATTTACTTCTTGATTTTAGTTTGGATAATCTATCCATAGCTGGTCAATGGTATATTTTGTTCCCCTACTATAATTGTGTTTTGTTAGTTTCTCCCTTTAATTTTGTTAGTAGGTGTTTTATATATTTTGGTGTCCCTAATTGGGAACATATACTGGGGTGCCAAAAAAATGTATACAACTGGACACTTTAGTCAACATTGCTCAAGCAGTAGTTCGCTGTAATCAGAAGTGTCTGGACACTGATGGTAACTGCTTTGAGCACCTCTTTTAATTGCAGAAGCCAAATGTGACTTATATTCGTCTTTTGTTATTGGTATATATTGAGTATTACAATATTAATAATTTTTTCCTTTCTTAAAATGTGTATACATTTTTGGGGAGCACCCTCTGTATATTGATAAGTGTTATATCTTCTTGTTGTATTGTCCCCTTTATCATTATGAAATGTCCATCTTTGTCTCTTGTTACCATTTTTAAACTGAATTCTGTTTCTACACTCACTTTGTTCTGGATGCCGTTTGTTTCCAGTATCATTTTCCACCCTTTCACTTTGTTCTATATTTATCCTTGTAGCTGAAATGTGTCTCCTGAAGGCAGCATATGGTTGGGTTTTGGATTTTGATCCAGTGTGCTGCTCTGTGCCTTTTTGTTGGTGAGTTCAGTCCATTTACATTTATGATGATTATTGATATGTGAAGATTTCCTGTAATCATTTTATCTTTTGTTTTCTAGTAGTCCATTGTTTCTTTGCCTTAGAGTTTCCGTCTGTTAATTTAGTTGGGTAGTATTCTATGATTTTTTTTCTCTTTCCTCTTTTTTATGTTATGTGTCTCAGTTATGAATTATTTTTTTTTGAGTGGTTGCCATTAAGTTTGTGTAAAATAATGTTCCATATATACAAGACACATTTTTCTACAGTATGCAACTGATCTCCATTCTCCTTTTCAAATTTGATCTTTACTCCCTCCCATTTTACATTTTTCTTTTCATGAATTACCTCTATTTATGCTATGAGTTCATTTCTGAATTGTAGTAGCAATTGTTTTCTTCTCTTTTTCATTTTTAAAAAAATGTTTTTACCTCCTGTACCCTTTATGTTGTTTTTAATTGTATAGTGCCCTATTTTGTGTAGGGGTTAAATTTTCTGCTTTTGCCCATCTGTTAGTCATCTTACTCCTAATTTTGTATTATTCTGTCTTTTTGTTTCAATTAGAATAACCTTCCTCAGTGTTTCCTGTAATATAGGCTTTGCGGTGGAAAATTTCTTCAGCTTCTGTATGCCTGGAAAGGTCTTTATTACTCCTTCAAAGATAACTTTGCTGGATATAGTATTCTTGGCTGGTAATTTCTCTCTTTCAAAAGTTTGAATGTTTGATTCTACTCCCTCCTGTTTGTAGAGTTTCTGCTGAAAAATCTGATGATAACCTAATGGGCTTTCCTTTGTAGGTTACCATCTTTTTCACCCTGGCTTCCTTAAGAATTCTTTCTTTGTCATTAATTTTAATAGTTTTAATATAATGTGCCTTGGAGAAGGCTTTTTAGGATTGAGGTGTTTGGATATTCTCTTTGCTTCTTAGATTCAAGGATCCAATTCTTTACGTAGGTTTGGGAAGTTATCATTGACAATCTTTTGAATAGGCTTTCTGTTCTCTTCTCCCTTTTTTCTTCTTCTGGTATACCCATTATTCTTATATTGCTTTATCTAATGGAGTCAGATAGTTCTTGTAGAGTTCTTTTATTTGTTTTAACTCTCTAGTCTCTCTCTTCTGCCATCTGTGTCATTTCCAAATTACTATCTTTGATATCACTAATTCTTTCCTCCATCTGGTCAGCTCTATTTCCTAAGCTCACTATTTCATTCTTCATCTCTCTCTCTCTCTCTCTCTCTCTCTCTCTCTCTCTCTCTCTCTCTTTTTTTGAGTTCTCAGCTCCAGAATTTCTATTTAGTTCTTTTAAAAAATTTCAATCTCTTTGTTAAAGTTGGTAAAGTATTCATTTTGTTCATTGATTTTTGTTGAGTTCATTAAACTGCCTATAAGTTTTCTTGCCTCTTGTTGAGTTTTTTCAGAACTGCAACCTTGAATTCTCTGTCATTTAAGTCACATATTTCGATGTCCTCAAGCTTATTTTCTTTCTGATCTGCTTTGTTATCTTGGTTGTTCATGGTACTTGATAGATTATTTCTCCTCCTATGCATCTTTGGGAATGAGCTCTGCAGCTGGTTGATAAGAAGAGGTTTTTCTTTTGTTTTCCAGTAGGTAGCACTGGAACATTTTATTTTCTCTTGCACTGCTCCAGCTGGTTTTTGGATCTCTGCCGTGGGGTGCAAGATTCCTTCTCTTCCCTGGGGAGGTGGGTGACTCCACCCTGACAAGTTCACCTCAGTTTCAGGGTACCACCTCTGTGGGAGAGTGTGCTGGGCTATGGGTTTCTCAGTCCCTGAAATTCCATTGTGCTGCCCCTGCAGCCAGATGTAGTTCTGTGCTGCCTGAGCTACCCCAGGTGCCCCTGCTGGAGTCAGCCCTGAAGGGTGGTGGCAGTGTTGGCTGGGAAAGGCAGCTGGTGTGTTTGTGTCTCTGTTCTCTCAGTAATGATGACTGCCTGAGTTCAGCTGCCTCACCTCTGTATCTCCACCCTTGTCACTCTGAATAGCCACAGTGTCGTCTGCTGCTCAGGAACTGTCTCTCCAGTTCTCAGGGCTGTATATATTCCACTTTGTAACCCAACCCTCACTGCTACAGTTTCTTCTGTGCCCATTGCTAACTCTGGAAGGGTGCAGGGAGGCAAGCTCTGGAAGGGTGGGGGGAGGCAGCCAGGCTCCATGACTTTGTTTTCTGCCTTGCAGTTGCAGCTGCTAAAACACAGATGTAGCATTTCTATATTTAGTCTCTGACCTGAGGTTTCTGCCCAGATCATTGGATTCAGCTATATCATATGCTGATCCCTCGAGCAGGAATGATCAATGCCACGGAGAGTGTACCTGCAGCCTGAATCCTCGTCTCTCCCAAGAGTTATAGTGATCTCCAGGCTGCATCTGCAGCCCATCTCAGTTTTTCTCCTTACCCTCATCCCCTGTTTGCCTCAATTCGTCCACCCTCAGGTGTTTCCTTGCATGGATCTCTCAGACATGTTTGTGTGTTACACAGGGAATCCTTTGTTGAATTAAAGCTTTTTAACTTGTAACTTCAAGGGGAAGAAATCAAAGGGACGCCTCCTACAACCATGCTTCTGACGTCCTATCCTTTCTATTTTCGAGCAAAATAAATTTTGCTATCTGTGTCCCTGTAAATCAAGCTTCTCTCTTTAGTCCCCACACCCCATTTTGGGGGTAAATGTTGGCTCTTCTCACAGCTATTTTTTATCCGGCACAATTCATAATAAATTTCAAAACTCTCACTATTTTGTATTTTCTTCAAAAAATGTTTTTATTGGCGAACATTAGGGAACAGTGTGTTTCTCCAGGGCCCATCAGCTCCAAGTCACTGTCCTTCAATCCAGCTGTGAAGGGTGCAGCTCAGTTCCAACTCTAGTCGCTGTTTGCAATATTAGTTTCTGGGGGCACAGCCCACCATCCCATGTGGGAATTGAACTGCCAACCTTGTTGTTGAGAGCTCGTGCTCTAACAAACTGAGCCATCCAGCCGCCCTATTTTACATCTTCTAGCCTCATAATTTCTATGTCTTTCTAGAATAAGGCATTACAATTGTATCAAGAATGTTATCTTTTTTTTTTTTTTGTAAAAACCCAAGAGACCAATAATAGCAAATCTCTATGACATTTGTAAAGATATTGCATGGACATTTATTGTATTAAATTTAAAAAGTTATTTTCCATGTTAAAATAAAAAACTACCTATAATATACTAAATTATAATACTTTAATACTTTACATTGACTAACAATCACAAACAATGCATTTAATTTTTATATTGCGTATATAATATTATTTTTTATTTGATTTTGGTTTAGGTTTGTAATAGTAAACGACATTGTCATTGTGATATTGGATATACTCCTCCATCTTGTACACTTTCACCATCATCACCTGGAGGAAGTATCGATGATGGGTTTTGGACTTCGATCACAGGTTAGTATCTAGATCAGTGTGCTCCAATAGAACTTTCTACTCTTATAGAAATGTTCTACATCTCCACTGTCTATGTGAGTGTTGAGTACCTGGCATGTGGATAGTACAACTAAGAAACTAATATTTTCATTTTATTTTACTTAATTTCATTTGAATTTAAATATCCACTTGTGGCTAGTGGCTACTATATTAGATCGTGCAGCTCAAAATGATATGGTCAATCAAAATTTTTAAAAAAATTTATTATTTATTTATTTATATTAGTTTCAGGTGTACAAAACTATTTAATAGACATTTATCATTCATATCCCTCACACAGTGATAACCCCGCTCCCCATCTACTATCCCTCTGACATCGCGTACAGCCATTACATTTCTACTGTCTCTATTCCTAATGCTGTACTCCACTTCTTGTAACCATATATATATATATGAGAGAGAGAGATATGATTAATATTAATATATATGTCTATCTATCTATCTATCTATCTATCTATCTATCTATCTATCTATCTATCTATCTATCTATCTATCTATATAATTGTAGTTGACATTATTGTTCAGCTTCAGCTTCAGGTGTACAGTGCAGTGATCAGACATATACATCATCCCTGAGGTGGTCTTCCTAATGGGACAAGTGTCCATCGGATACCCTACAAAATCTTTACAACATTATTGATTACATTCCCCAAATTGACAAATTTTTTATATACTTTTATTTCAAATCTACAGTGAAAATTTTAATAGGTCAACCTTAATTTTACTGTGGTTTGTCAAACATTTCTTTTTATGCAGCAGAGTTTTCTAGGTTGGTATTATTAAATTATATAATAAGTGATAGGTTTATTATATAGTCTATATTCCAAGGATGTTAACTACTGTGGTGTCCTAGTTCATAACCAAGTTGCATCTTTAAAGATAACCATACTATAGAAAGGTAAAAATTGTAAAACTTTTTATGCCCATAGCATATGGGTAGTAGATGGTACAAAAAATTTTTAAATTTATTTGTTGAACATTCATGAACAAATGCAACATATTTGACTTTTCTAAACTTCACAATGTAAAAGTCTCATTAACAGTATAATTCCCTTAATGTCTTTCCATCAATGGCACTTTTATTGTTATATATCTTATTTGTATATATGTTGTAAACCTGAAAACTCATTATTTGCCTTAAATAGTCAAGAAAATATTTTAAAAAATTTAATATAAATATTTACATTGACCCACCTATTTATTGTTTTCTAGGGCTTTTCAATTCTTCCAGCACATTCCAATTTCAATAAGGATCAATTCCTTTCAGCCTGTAAAACTTCCTTTTACATTTATTTTTCTGTGTACCTTGTGGTGACCATATGTCTCAGCCTTTGTTTGTCTTTAAAATGTTTTTATAATGTCTTCATTTGTGAAGGGTATTTTCACTGGAAGTAGAATTCTACATTGAGAATTGTTTCTCTCAGCAGTTCAAAGATGTAATCCTGCGTGTCCTGGCTTCCATTTTCTGATGAGAATATAGCTGTCATTCTTATTAATCATCTCAATAATATAATGCTTCTTTTATTTTTGTCTGAGCTTCAGAATTATTTTATATCTTTGATTTCCCACAGTTTCACATTGATTTACCAAGGGGTGTGTGTGTGTGTGTGTGTGTGTGTGTGTGTGTGTGTGTGTGTGTTTTAATTTATCCTGCTTGGGTTATCTGAGATTCTTGAATCTATACGTAAATGTAGTCTTGGAAATTTTGAAAAAAAAATCTTAACCTTTGTCTCTTTTTTAATATTTATTTTTTTATTAAACATATTTTTCCTTTTAAAAATGTATACACATTAGTATATTCAGTCTGTGGTACACAGTTCTATGGATATTAAAATACTGAATAGATTTTTGTTCCCAACACCACAGTAATGATACATAATAGATCTATCACACCAAAACTTCTCTCGGGCTGCCTCTTTGTATTCATCCCCTACTGTCAATTCCTGGCAAGAAACTACCTCTTCTATAGATCACTTCTTATCAACATGTAATTGGATTGTGTCTGTGTTTTAAAGTTGTTGAACTTTTGTCTTTTTGGGGGAGGCATTAATTTAATTTACATTTAATATAATGACAGTTATGTTGGTGGTAATTCTGATTGCTTAATTTAGTTTTTTGTATTTTAGTCGCTTGGGTGATTTCTTTTTTGTTAAATTGGACCAATTTTCCATACAGTTTTCTAATTTTCTGTAATGTTGTTATAACACTTAGAGGAATATACATTTTTTCTAATTGATATGATCAGAATTAGTATAATATTACCTTATAAGGACAATATGGAAATTTAACCTTCTATACTATCATTAATTGTTCATTAAAATTAGCCTTCAGTTGTGTCAATCATTTTTCATTAAATCAATTTTAAAACAGTTCTCCTTTTGTTCTATTTTTTTAAATAGAAGAACTTAGTACTAGATATTACCAACAGTTTAACGTGTTGTAAGCAACAGTTCACATATGGAAATATGATACAATAAAATACATTAGAATATAGCACACAAATAAAAGTTATACATATAATGATTAAAATAAATTTATGTCAGTGATACAGATAGATATTGAGTTGACATAAATGTATAATGTGCTTTGTGGCATAGTCGCAGAATATTAGGAAACACTTAAGTTTACTCATTCCAAGACTGTATTATTTGAATCCCAAATTTTTTAATTCAATTTACAAATATCCATTTACTATAATTTTTGAAAAAGTTAAAATTTACTCTTACGTTTGCAGATAAATCTGCATACATGCCTGCAAAACAATCTGCTGCTCCTCGAAAAAAAGGCCTCTTTATCAGTTTTGGCATTTTTCTACCTTTCCTTATTTTAATTGCCATCATTGCTCTTAAATGGAATAAAATTAGTTTTTGGGAAAAAAAGGGGAAGGTAAGTGGAAGGTAAGTAAATGTATTGCTTCTTTTTAAAAATTATTTATTGTTTTAGTTGCAGTTGCATTCAATATTATTTTATATTAGTTTTAGGTGTACAGCATAGTGGTTAGACATTTACATAATTATGCAGTGATTCCTCCCTGTTAGTCTAGTACCCAGCTGGCACTACACATAGTTGTTGCAACATTATTGACTATATACTCTATTCTATACTTTACATGTCTATGACTGTTTTGTAACTACCAATTCGTATTTCTTTTTTAAGTTTCTATTGCTGCATAATATTTTTATTTTTAAATTAAATTTATTGGTGTGACATTGGTTAGTAAACTTGTATGTTTCCACTCCACAATTCTATAATACATCATCTATATATTGCATTGTGTGTTTACCAACCAAAGTCAAATCTCCTTCTGTCACCATATATTTGACCTCCTTTACCCTCTTCTACCACCCCCTGCCCCACCCCCTTGCACTCTGGTAACCACTAAACTGTTGTCAGTGTTTATTAGTCTTTGTTTAGATTTAGTCTTGTTCATTTGTTGATTTCAGTTTATATTCCAAATATGAGTGAAATCAAATGGTTCTCCACTTTTTCTTTCTGACTTATTTTGCTTAGCATTATAATCTCAGGAAGTATCCATGTTGTCACAAATGGCAATATTTCATCGTTTTTTATGGCTGAGTAATATTGCATTGTATATATATATATTACATCTTTTTTATCCAATCACCAATTGAAGGACACTTCAGTTATTTCTGTGTTGGTCACTGTGAATACTGCTGCAATGAACATAGGGGTCCACATATCTTTATGGATAAATGTTTTCAGATTTTTCAGATAGATACCCAGAAGAGGGATTGCTGAGTCCTATGGTAATTCTATTCTTAATTTCTTTAGGAGCCTCTATACTATTTCCCATAGTGGCTATACCAATTTATGTTCCCACCAGCAGTGTATGAGGGTTCCTTTTTTTACATAGCCTCTCCAACACTTGTTATTACTTGTCTTGTTGATAATAGCCATTCTAACAGGTGTGAGGTAGTATCTCCTTGTAGTTTTGATTTGTAGTTCCCTAATAGCTAGTGAAGTTGTGAATCTTTTCATATATCTGTTGGCTGTTCGATTTTTTTCTTGGGAGAAGTGTCTGTTCAGGTCCTCTCCGCCTATTTTTAATTGATTTTTGTGTTGTTGTTTTTGAGTTGTATGAGTTATTTATATATTTTGAATATTAGCCCCTTATTGGAGGTGTTGTTCTCCCATTTGGTTGGTTGCCTCTTTGTTTTGTTGATCATTTCTTATGCTGTGCAGAACCTTTTTAATTTGATATAGTTCCATTTATTTATTTTTGCTTTTACTTCCCTTATCTTTGAGGTCAAATTTATAAAATCCTCTCCGAATCCAAGGTGCATAGTCTAGTACCTATGCTTTTTTCTATGCAATTTATTGTTTCAGATCTCATGTTTAGGTCTTAGATACATTTTGAATGAGTTTTGGTGTATGGTGAGAGATAGCAGTCTCTTACCATAGGTTCTTTCTTTTACATATGGCTTTCCAATTTTTACAGCACTTTTTATTGAGAGGCTTTCCTTTTCTCCAGTGTATATTTCCGGCTTCTTTGTCAAAAATTATCTGCCCACTTATTGTGGGTTTATTTCTGGTTTCTTAATTCTGTTGCATTGGTCTCTGTGTCTCTTTTTCTGCCCATAGCATGCTGCTTTGTTTATTGTCACTCTGTAATATAATTTGAAGTCAGGAAGTGTCATAACTCTGGCCTTGTTTTTTCTCAGGTTTGCTTTAGCTATTTGGGTCTTTTTGATTTTGTACAAGTCTAATGATTTTTGTTCTATTTCTTTAAAAAATGCCATTGGAATTTTGATGAGGATTGCATTAAATCTGTATATTTCTCTGGGTAATATGGACATTCTAACTATGTTGATTCTTTCAATCGATGAATATGGTGATCTTTTCATTACTTTGTGTCTTCTTCAATTTCTTTTAACAATGTCTTATAATTTTCAGTGTGTAAGTCCTTCACATACTTTGGTAAGTTTATTCCTGGGTATTTTATTCTTTTTCTAGCAATTGCAAAAAGGATTTTTCACATTTCTTTTTCTGAAATTTCGTTGTTAGTATATAGAAATGCAATGAATTTTTGCATGTTGATTTTTGTAGCCAGCAACTTTACTGTATTTGTTTATTGTTTCTAATAGTTTTTTGGTAGAGTCTTTAGGATTTTCTATATAAAGAATCATGTCGTCTACAAAAATGACAACTTGACTTCATCATTCCTAATTTGGATGCCTTTTATTTCTTTCTGTTGCCTGATTGCTCTGGCTAGGACTTCCAATACTATGTTCAATAACAGTGGTGAGGGTGGGCATCATTGTTTTTTTCTGATCTTAGATAAAAGCTTTCAGGTTTTCACAATTAAGCATATTTGCTGACAGTTTATTATATATGGCTTTTATTATGTTGAGACACTTTTATACCCATTTATTTAAGCATTTTAGTGATAAATGGATCTTATTTGTCTATTCAAATGCTTTTTCTACATCAATTGATATGATCATATGATTTTTATCCTTCATTTTGTTTATGAGGTGTATCACATTGATCAATTTACATAGGCTGAACCATCCTTTTGCCCCTGGTTTGGATTTATAATTTTTTGCTTTATAGTTTTTGGATTTATAATTTTTTTCATGTGTTGTTGTATTCAATTTGCTAGTATTTTGTTTAGGATTTTTACATCTGTATTAATCAGCAATTTGGTGGTAGTTTTCTTTTTTTGTGTTATTACCAGGTTATGGTATCAGGGTAATGTTGCCTTCATAAAATGAGTTAGGAAGTATTGCCTCTTCTTCAATTTTTTGGAAGAGTTCGAGAGGGACAGGTATTAAATCATATTTCGATGTTTGGTAAAATTCATTAGTGAAGACAAGTGGTCCTGTATTTTTTGCTTTTTGGAATGTTTTTGATAATTGTTTGAATTTCCTTACTGTTGATTTTCCAGCTCTTTTTCATTTTGTCTAGGAAAGATACGTTTTTCTGAGAACTTGTCCATTTCTTCTAGGTTATTGAATTTGGTGGCATATAGTCTTTCATAGTATTTTCATATGATCTTTTGTATTTTTTTTTTAATTAAAATTTGTTGAGTGACAGTGGTCAACAAAACTACATAGGTTTCAAGTGTAAATTCTATAAAACATCATCTATATACTGCATTAGGTGTTTACCACCCAGAGTCAGTTCTCCTTCCATCACCATATATTTGACCCCCTTTGCCCTCTTCTACCATACCCCCTCTTTCTTATCCATTGGTAACCATAAGTTGTTGTCTTAGTCTATGAGTTTTTGTTTCTTTATTTGTTTGTCTTGTTCCTTTGTTGCCTTCAGTTTTATATCCCACATATGAGTAAAGTCATATGGTTCTTGACTTTTATGGTATGACTTATTTCACTTAGCATAATAATCTCACGATCTACCCATTTTGTCCCAAATCGCAGTGTTTCATCTTTTCTTATGGTAGAGTAGTATTCCATTGTGTATATATATCACCTCTTCCTTATCTAATCATCTATCAAAGGACACTGGTGGTAATACTTCAGTAAACATTGAAGTGCATATATCTTTACAAACAAATGTTTTAAATATTTTGGGTCAATATCTAGAAGAGGGATTGCTGGGTCATATGGTAATTCTATTCTTAACTTTTTGAGGAACCTCCATACTGTTTTCCATAGCAGCCGTACAAATTTACATTCCCACCAACAGTGTATGAGGGTTCCTTTTTCTCCACAGCCTCTCCAACACTTGTTATTATTTGTCTTGTTGATGAAAGTCATTGGAACAGGTGTGAGGGGAAATCTCACTTTGGTTTTCATTTGCATTTTCCTAATAGTAGCTAGTGATGCTGAACATTTTTTCATATATCTGTTGACTGTTTGTATATCTTGTTGGGAGAAGTTTTTGTTCATGTCTTCTGCCCATTTTTAAATTGGATTGTTTGTCTTTTTGTTTTTGAGTTGTATGTGTTCTTTATATATTTTGTATATTAGCCCCTTATCAGAGGCATTGATTGCAAATATCTTTTCTCCCATTCAGTTGGTTACCTCTTTACTTGTTGATGCTTTCTTTGGCTGTGCAGAAGCTTTTTAGTTTGATATAGTCCCATTCATTTTTTTTAGCTTTTCCTTCCCTTGCCTTTGAGATCAAATTCAGAAAATCCGTTTTTTTGAACCCAAGGTCTATAAGTTTAATACCTATGCTTTCTTCTACGCAGTTTATTGTTTCAGGTCTTGTGTGTAGGTCTTTGACCCATGTTGAATTAATTTTGGTATATTGTGACAGATAGCAGTCTAATTTATTTCTTTTGCATGTGGTTTTCCAATTTTCCCAGCACTACTTATTAAACACTTTCTTGTCTCCACTGTATGTTTTTGGCTCCTTTGTCAAACGTTACCTGTCCATATATATGTGTGCCTATTTTTGGGTTTTAAATTCTGTCCATTGGTCTGTGTGTCGGTTTTTCTGCCAATACCATGCTGTTTTGGTTATTGTCTCTCTGCAGTACAAGCTGAAGTCAGGGAGTATGACACCTCCAGCATTGTTCTTTTTTCTTAAGATTGCTTTGGCTATTTGGGATCTTTTGTGATTCCATACAAATCTGATGAATTTTTTGTTCTGTTTCTTTAAAAAATGCCATTGGAATTTTGATGAGGATTGCATTAAATCTATATATTGCTTTGGGTAATATGGCCATGTTAACTATGTGTTGATTCTTGCAATCCATGAACACAGAACGTCTTTCCATTTCTTTGTGTTGTCTGCAATTTCTTTTAAAAATGTCTTATAATTTTCAGTGTATAGTCCTTTATATCCTTTGTTGAGTGTATTCCTAGGTGTTTTATTCTTTGTGTTGCAATTGCGAAAGGTATTATTTTTTTAAAAATTTCTTTTTCTGAGGTTTCATTATTAGTATATAGGAATGCAGTGGCCTTTTGTACGTTGATTTTGTAGCTGTCAACTTTACTGTATTTGTTTATTGTTTCTAATAGCTTGTTGCTGGAGTCTTTAGGGTTTTCTATTATATAAAGAATCATGTCAACTGCAAAGTGACACTTCAACTTCTTCATTCCCAATTCGAATGCCTTTTATTTATTTCTTTTGCCTGATTGCTCTGGCTAGGACTTACAATACTATGTTAAATAACAGTAGTGAGAGGGAGCAGCCCTGCCTTGTTCCTGAACATAGAGCAAAAGGCTTCAGTTTTTCACCATAAATTATATTAGCTGAGGTTTTGTCATATATGGTCCTTATGTTGAGGTATTTTCCTTCTATACTAATTTTATTAAGTGTTTCAATCATAAATGGATGTTGTATCTTGTCAAATGTTTTTTTTTTTGCATCTATTTATATAGTCATATGATTTTTTTCTTTTATTTTGTTTATGTCGCGTATCACATTGATCGATTTGCATAGGTTGAACGATCCTTGTGCCCCTGGGATGAACCCCAATTTATCGAGATGTATAATCTTTTTAATGTATTTTTGTATTTGATTTGCTAGAATTTTGTTTAGGATTTTTGCATTTTTATTCAGAGATATTGTTTTGTAATTTTTTAGTGTGTGTGTTGTCTTTACCAGGTTTTGGTATCATGGTAATGTTGGGCTTGTAAAATGAGTAAGGAAGTATTGCCTCTTCTTCAATTTTTTGGAAGAGTTTTAGGAGGACAGGTGTTAGATCATCTCTGAATGTTTGGTAGACTTCACTAGTGAAGCTATCTGGTCCTGGACTTTTGCTTTTGGGAAGGTTTTGGATGACTGATTCAATTTCCTTTCTGTTGATTGGTCTATTTAGATTTTCCAGTTCTTCGTGATTCAGCTTAGAAAGGCTGTATGTTTCTAAGAACTTGTCCATTTCTTGTAGGTTATTGAATTTGTAGCATATAAACCTTCATAGTAATTTTGCATGATCCTTTGTATTTCTGTGATAACCATGGTAATGTCCTCTCTTTCATTTCTGATTTTGTTTGTGTCTCTTCTCTTTTTATCTTAGTGAGTCTAGCCAAGGGTTTGTCTAGCCAAGGGTTTGTTTAAATCTTTTCAAAGAACCAGCCCTTCCTTGAATTAATTTTTTCTATTGTCTCTTTGTTCTCTATTTCATTTAGTTCTGCTCTGATTTTTATTATTTCCTTCTTTCTGCTGACTTCAGATTTCATTTGTTCTTCTTTTCCTAGTTTTTAAAAGTGTAACATGAGGTTGTTTATCTGGGATTTTTCTTCTTTCTTGAGATAGGCCTGTAATGATATAAATTTCCCTCTTATGATTGCTTTTGCTGCATCCCAATAATTTTGATACAGGGTACTTTCATTCTCATGTGTTTCTATGTATCTTTTGATCTCTACTCTTTTTTCTTATTTGACCCAGTCATTCTTTATAAGTATGTTGTTTAATCTCCACACATTGTGGTTTTTCCTACTATATTTTTGCAGTTGATATCCAGTTTCAAAACCTTGTGATCAGAGAATATGCTTGGTATGATTTCAATCTTTTTAAATTTGCTAAGGCCAGTTTTATGTCCCAACATATGGTCTGTCCTTAAGAATATTCCATGTATGCTAGAAAAGAATGTATAGTCTGATGTTTTAGGATGAAGTGCTTTGTAAATGTCAATTATGTCCATTTGGTACAACGTGTCATTTAGAGCTGCTATTTCGTTATTTATTTTCTGTTTGGATGATCTATCCATAGCTATCCATGATGTATTTAGGTCCCTTACTATAATTGTGTTTTTGTCAATTTCTCCCTTTAGTTCTGTTAGTAGTTGCTTTGTATATTTTGGTGCTCCCTGATTGATGAGTGTTATGTCTTTTTGTTGTATTGTCCTCTTTATCATTTGAAATGTCCACCTTTGTCTCTTGTTACTATTTTTATCTTGAAGTCTGTTTCACCTCATATAAGTATGGATATGTGTGCTTTTTTCTGGCTACCATTTGCTTGAAGTATCAATTTCCACACTTTCACTTTGAGTCTATATTTGTTCTTGTATTAATAGCTGAGATATGTCTATTGTGGGCAGCATATGGTTGGGGTTAGTTTTTTGATGCAATCTGCTACACTGTTCCTTTTTATTGGTTAGTTCAGTCCATTTACATTCAGGGTGATCATTGATATATGAGGATTTTGTATGATTCTATCTTTTGTTTTCTGGTGGCTCAGTGTCTTATTTCTTTTCATTTTTGTTGCTGTCTGTTATTTCAGTGTGGTGGTATTCCATGATTTTCACATCTCTTTCTTCTTTTTTTATGTTATGTATCTCAGTTGTGGATTTTTTTTTTTTTCTTTTTTTTTTTTTTTTTTGAGTGGTTACCATTAAGTTTATGTAAAAGAAAGTTTCATATGAGGTCAGACAGTTAAGTTCATGAACTCATCTCTAGAGAAAGTGCTACATACCTCATTGCTGAATATCACTATGGTCACCTTCAAAGTTACTCCCCTTGGGAAGCTATGCACCAACACCAGCACCTAGTCCACCCTTCAAAGCAATTTTGGAACTCTTTTTCTGGAATGGGCATCAGAGCTGTCGTATTACACGTGAAGTCCTGAATTCATCCAAATGTATTCCTTTCAATATTTCCTTTATCTTTGGGTAAATAAATAAATTGTTGGAGGCAAGATTATGTGAGTAGAGAGGGTGTTCCAATACAATTATTTGTTTACTGGCTAAAAACTCCCTCACAGACAGTGCCGTGTGAGCTGGTGCACTGTCGTGATGCAAGAGCCATGAATTGTTGGCGAAAAGTTCAGGTCGTTTTTGTCTAACTTTTTCATGCAGCCCTTTCAGCCCTTCCAAATAGTAAACTTGGTTAACTGTTTGTCCAGTTGGTACATATTCATAACGAATAATACCTCTGATAACAGAAAAGATTAGCAACAATGTTTTGACTCTTGATTTGGACTGACAGATCTTTTTTGGTTATGGAGAATTGGCTGACTTCCACTGTGCACTTTGACGTTTTGTTTCAGGGTCATAGTGGTACACCCATGTTTCATCACCAGTGATAACATAGTCCAAAACATTGTCTTGCCTCTCTGAAAGGTTTTGGCAAACTTTAACTCTCCTTTGCTTTTGTTCATTGGTGAACTCCTTGGGAACCATTTTTGCACACACCTTTCTCATGCCAAGATTTTCAGTTAAGATTTTCCTAACTGTTTCTCTATCAATGTTTACTTGGTCTGCTTATCACAATCAGCTGACAATTTTGACATTCAATTTGACAAATTTTTGCAACATTTTCATCAGTTCTGCTCGTTACTGGCTGCCTGACCTCTCTCCATCCGTGACACGTTCTCTCCCCTCAGAAAAATGTTTAATCCATTTGTACACTGCCATTTTCTTCATGGCATTATCCCCATAAACTTGGACTAACATGTGCCTGATTTCACTTCCACTCTTGCCAACCTTAACAAGAAGTTGAATGTTTGTTCATCGCTCTAATTCAAGCTCAGACATTCTCATGACCACACACAATAATATGCAACAACAATAATGAACACCACTCAGCAAGACTCTGTAGAGTTCTTTTAACTCTCACTCTCTCTCCTTCCATCTGCATCATTTCCAGATTACTGTCTTTGATATCGTTATTTTTTTCCTCCATCTGGTCAGCTCTATTTCCTAAATTCACTATTTCATTCTTCATCTCTTTTATTGAATTCTTCAGCTCCAGAATTTCTAGTTGGTTCTTTTTAAAATTTTCAGTCTCTTTGGTAAAGTTGGTAAAGTATCATTTTGTTCATTGATTTTATTTTTGAGTTCAAAACAGCCTATGAGTTTTCTTGTCTCTCATTGAGTTGTTTTCAGAATTGCAATCTTGAATTCTCTGTCATTTAAGTCACAAATTTCCAAGTCTTAAGTTTATTCTCTGGAGATTTTTCATTTTTTTCTGAGCTGCCTCATTACCTTGTTTGCTCATGGCTTTTGATGGATTATTTCTTCTCCTTGGCATCTATGGGAATGAGCTCTGCAGCAAGTTGATATGAAGAGATCTTTTTCGTTCGTTTGTTTGTTTTCTAGTAGGTGGTACTGGAGCATTTTATCTTTCCCTATTCTGGCTTCTCCTGGTCAAAAATTCCCTGGGGAGGTGGGCGTCTCCTCTGTGACTAGGTGACCTTGGTCTCAGGGCACCAAACCTATGGGAAAATGTAGTGAGTGTTGAATTTCTGAGCCCCTGAAATCCCAGTGTTGCCCCTGCAGCTAGATGCAGTGCTGTGTTGCTTGAGCTGTTCCAGGTGTCCCTGCTGGGATCAAATGGGGATGGTTGTGGTGGGGTGAGCTGGTAGAGGCCACTGGTGTGTTTGTGTCTTTGTTCTCCTCCAAATAAAGGTGACTGCCAGACCACAGCTGCCTCACCTCTGTGTCTCCAACCTTGTCACTGTGATTAGCTGCAGTGTGCCTCTGCCACTTCAGATTTATGTCTCCACTTCTCAGGGCTGTAGATAGTCTGCTCATTAACCTAAAGGTCACTGCTATAGTTTCTTCTGTGCCCACTGCTAGCTCTGGGAGAACGCTGGTTGGTGAGCTTGAGGAGGGTGGGGGAAGATGGCCAGGCTCTGTGACTTTGTTTTCTGACTTAGCAGTGGTGGCTACTAGACCACAGCTTTTACATTTCTGTATTTGGTCTCTGACCTGATCGCTGGATTCTGCTGTATTATATGCTGATCACCCAGGCAGGAATGTTCGGGGCCCCAGAGAGTGCACTTTAGCCTGATTCCTTCCCTCTCCCAGAACCCTCAGTGAGCTCCAGGCTGTGTTTGTAGCAGTAAGCTCCAGGCTGCATCCACATAACCTGTCTCTCCTCTTCTCCTTTCCCTCCTCCTCTGTTTAGCCCAATTTCCCACCTTCAGATGTTTTGATGTGTGGATCTCTCAGATGTGTTTGTTTATTGCTCAAAGACTCCTTTGTTGAATTATAGCTGTTCAACTTGTAACTTCAAGTGGAGAGATCAAGGGGAACCCCTCGTGCCATCATGTTTCAGATGTCAATTATTACTTCTTATATGTATATTAGAAATGCATTATAGGAAGAATTCAAATGTAATTCAGAATATTACAAGGAGGGATTCTTGGATGTTTTGGGTTCATGTTTCGAAATATTGAGTCTTAGTATACAACATTATTATTATTATTATTATTATTATTTCAGAATTCATGCAGACAGGTGTCCTTCAGGTGCACATAGGCCCAGGGACAACTGAAGCTACTCAGTAAATCCTCAGTGCCTTTCAAATATTATAGAAAGCTATGTTGGTTATAATTGCCTTAGCAGGTTTTGTTTATTTCCCAAGCAACCCCATGTGGCTTGCAATGACATTCAGATGTGCCAAGCATTTTAACAGATGTAAGTAAGCAAGTTTTGTGAACACAATATGCAGAAGGTGAGAAAAATATAAGATAGCAAAAAATGAGGAAGAGAACACAGGTGGGATACTGCCTATTTTACACATAATTAATATCGCTCATGTGCTTCTGAAATTAGAATGACGGTATATGCACAGCTTTTGCCTTTAACGTAACACCAATATAAACCACAATTTACTTAGGATTATTTAGGAAAATGAGAATGCAGAAGTAAAGATAAATAAGTGGGTCTTATTATTCCCTGCTAAAGGAAAATGGTTCCCTGTTGCTTACTTGTGGAGAGAGAGATGAAATAATGATAGAAAATTGCCATCAACACCTTTATTTCTCAAGTTAGTTAATTTTACTTAAACAAGTTAGCAGCAACTAGTTAAATTCAGGGTAGTATTCTGCATTACTTTTAGAGACATTTATATAATAATCAAATTATTATAAGTTGATTTGAATGGATGATATCTGGCTTAATAAGTTTCCTTGTGCTTTTACTTAAGATCTCTTGGAAAAATCTGAACAATTGTTAGACGTAAACTTGACTTTTGAAAGAGATGTTATAGTAAGGAATAATTGATCATAAATAAATAAAAAAATCTGGCCATGATTGCCTAATTTTTAGAGTAACACTATGTTGCTTCAGGGTCACAAAGATAAGAAATGATATAGAGCGAAATAAATCAGATAGAAAAAAATTGAGAACCATATGATTTCACTTGTATGTGGGATATAAAACTGAAAGCAACAAATGAACAAGGCAAACAAAGAATCAAAAACTCATAGACTCAGACAATAGTTTTGTGATTACCAGAGAATAAGGAGTGAGGGAAGTGGAAGAAGAGAGTAAAGGGGGTCAAATATATGGTGATGGCTGGAGAATTGGCTTTGGGTGGTGAAGAGACAATGCAATATATAAATGATGTATTATAAAATATTGCATTTGAAACATACTTGTATATAATTTTATTAACCAATGTCACCTAAATAATTTAATAAAAAATAAAATAAAATAATAAAAAAAAAGGAAAAGTAATGATGTAGAGCTGAAGCACCAAAGGGTGGTAATGAGCTGCATAGTCAGGAACCACATAGGGCATTCTCCCACCACCCACAGTCTATACGATTGACATCATCACTTCTTGTCTAAGTCCATTCTCTGCAGAATGACTGCCCTGCGTGCCAAAGGCCCATCATACTTATTTTAACTTTTTGAGATTCATTTTCAAGTGAAATATCTATAATCTGTCCATAGCCAATGCCTCTCATTTAATATTCTCGAGACAGAAGCACACAGCTGTGAATGGGTACCTAAATTCAGCCAGTGGTCTGTCTGGATTTAGAACCCTGAGTTATGTGTTCAAACTTGATCTTAATACCTGTCACCAAGGAATTGTAGTCATGTAGCAGGAACCTAGACACCATGACAGGATCTGTGTATGTATAGGTGTTTTACAAAGAAAAAATAGGAGATTGTATAAATACCACAAAACTAATCATAGCTGACCTCATTAAGTACCTCATTAGCAAAAGTGAAAAAGTTACTTATTTACATAGTTTTGATACAAATATTATAATTGGACAGACAATAATTTAAGAATGGACAATTTGCATGTAAATTAGCTTTTTTAACTGGAGGAGCATTATCATGAATATCATAGAATATTAACATTCCTCTTGTCTGCCATGTAGACAAATAGAGAAAAATAATAGAGTGGTTTTTTGCTTGAAATTTAAAAATACTTAATATCTTTAATAGCTAGATCAACATTAGAAAGACCAAATATTTAAATATAGGATCACTGAATGGAATATTGCAAGCAATGTAGATATTGGTACATATTAATTGAATAATTAGTACAAACCTAGCTTTTACTTTTCTTGATTTTACTTGGGATTGCAATATTTTCTAACCTGAAAACTAATCCTATGTCTTTTATACAGCTCTGTATCAGAAGACAGCAGTAGTGACAGCAGCAAGTCATACACAGAGTTAAAGGTGAATTGAAGCACTTAAACTATTGACAAAATGATATAATTCATGAAATATTGCTTTATTTTTAACAATGCCTCAGTATACAATACCTATTATTTCCATGTTTCATCATCATCACTCCTATTTTTCAATCATATACTAAAGCAAAGGCCAATTCAAATTTTATTTTGTACTCTTAGAAATATTTAAGGGTAACCAATATTTATCAGGGATTTATTTGCCAACTGTTTTTTGTTTGTTTGTTTTGTAAAAAGAAGTGACTTTAAAGAGATTTAAGTATGTTCTTAAAATAGCTGTGAGCTGTCATGCATCCTGCTCCTTCATTTAAGGTTCTAATTGGTAAATTTGTATGGATTATTTCCCAACACATATTTCTTTTTCACTAAGATGCCATGGTTATTGTTATCCTTATTTTGTAAATGAGGAAACATACATAAGTATTTAAATAATTCCCCATATATATAGAATTTTAATAAGTTTTGGGGGGTTTTAAGACAGAGGCCAGGGTTTAATAACTCCACAATTTTGACACACATATAGCCTAGCATATGACTAGGGATGGGGAATGGAATTTACATTTATTGAGGACATATTAGATGCCACGGAAAATGCTAAATGCACTCTTCCTGCAAGACAGAAATACAATTATTTACTCTAAGAAGGGAAAAAGTAGGCATCTGTGTATATTGTCCAAACTTCTAACTCATATGTGTAAAGAAATCATGATATTTGCCATATTAGACCTATCATATGGAATCAATGGAAAAATTCAAAAATTGAACCAAGAGTAATTTCGTAGTTCATCCAATTACTTACCTGCCATTCCTCCATATCTGACTTTGTTTGAGAGTTAAGGCAATGGATCTCTGGATTGGCCTGTCAGTTACCAGAGAAAACATAACTCCTAGCCTCAATGTAAATTAGTCTTATTTCTGCCTAGACAAATTTCTTCTCTTTATTTGATTATTCTATTAAAACCTACATCTTAGATGAAGATTTTGGTGCTTCACTCACTGTATTCCTCTCATGTCCTTCAATCATAGTCTCATCATCATACTGGGTGTCTTCACCTGAACTTTTCACTGGCACTTACCTTTCTCCTAGAGAAATATACTGGCTTTGCCATTTCCCTGATTTCTTCCAACTCTTAGGTCATAAATTCAATATCTTAATTTCTTTCACATTTTTTCTGTTTTCACAGCCATCTCCTGCCACCAGTATTTTATGGTTACATTAATATCTTGCTTCAAGAATTTGAAATAGTGGGTTAGATAATCAATCCATAAGCAATCAACATGTTTTATAAGTTAGTTATATAGTGTATTGGAAGTGATTAATCATGGAAAAGATTAGAGCAGTAGGGGTAACTGAGAGAGTTGATGTTGAAAGGATTTTGATAGCAATTTTAAGTACAGTTGACTCAGTAGGCCCTATTGAGCAAGTGATATAAGGAAAGAATTGGAGGAGGTGCAAACTTGTCCAGTGTAGATATTTGAAAAAAGTCACCTGGATGCATAGGGTCACTCACATAAGTCATTTATTTAAACACAAGACACCGCACAGCAAGGAAGAGTGCAGCAAGCAATGGAGGTCAGAGAGATACCTCATGTACAGGTTATCAAGGCTCCTTATTTTAAATTTTAAACAGCTCATCCACTGCCCTTATCTTGGCAAAATGTGAAATCAGACATGCAGCCTTTCTGAGAGAAAAAGAAAGAGCTTTTTCATTTCAGCTGTAAATCAATCCTATTTTACACAGGCATACAGCTGACAGAGCTTTCCATGCATATATCTGAGCAGGAGCTTTCCAAACACAAGAATAATCCTGTGGAAAAAAAAGTCAGGAATGTTTAATGAATAACAGTGATGTAAATTTATCTGGAGCAGAGTTAGCAAGCAGTCACATGACTTATACTTTTAAAGGCTGTTTTGTTGAAAGTAGTCAGTAACAATGGCAGAAGTAGAAGAGGAAAAACCAGTTAGTGGAGTACTACTGCAATAATTCAAGAGAAAAGGATGGTGCCTCAGATCAGAGATAGTAAAGAAGGTTTTGGGAATAAATTTTGAAGCTGAACCAACAGAATGAATTGACAGTTTGTATGTAGAGTGTAAGAAATAGTGCTGAAACAATGCTTATTGACATAAAGCGGAAAGATAGTAAGGTGAAAATGTAAACCCAGACTTGTTTCTAAATTTGGGCTTTTAGTACATTTTAAAATTTGTTTAAAATGTATGAACATTGAGAGATAAAATCTGCATAGGTAATCATGAGCCAAGACAAGTGTCTGGTGTGCCATAATGAGGCATTTAAATTTTCTCATGTATGACTAGGAACATAGTTAAAGTATTTTTGAAGTAATAAGAGAGGGATTCTGCGTGATATAGTTTGCTTTTTAATTTTCACTGAGATGACGTGGGGGAAAACTCAATCAGAGTCAGTCAGAACTGGAGATGAGTGAAAGAGCTGTGAGAGTATGAAACAAACAGGAAAGGTGTAATGAGGGCAGGATTGAATAAGAGGAAAAGATCAAAAAGTTTTGTGAGGTTTAAAGGAGGTAAACTTAATTGAAGTGGTAACTGATGGATGTATTCGGCTAGAATAAAAAAGAACAACAAAGACTTAAACTTTTCTGACACAATGGATAATGACACCTTTAACTAATGACATATTTTATAGTAGGGTTAAGACCCAGTTTGGTGTTGTAATGATGATGTGGAGGGGAGTGAATAATTTATTTATTTTTGAACATGTGTACGTGGCACACCTGTTGGATATGCACAGAGAACTGTTGGTAGTACTCCTCTGTTGACAAAAAAAACAATTAATAGTAATTCTTTAGTTTTTCACATATTTTTATTGTTCTTTTCCTCTCTGTTTCCTTGTTGATGATTTTCTTTTACCCAGGTAAAGCATAGAGACTACATGAAATATATAAATGCCAAATTTATAATATTGCTGTTTAATGTGGCTATCACAAAGGATTCTGGGGAAAAAAATGAGTTTACAAATTTTGTGGAGCACATAGATTACGACAGTATAATTATACTGTCGCTAAATAAGTCACAATTTAGCATTTCTATTTTTCCACATTTCTTTTAAAACAGTGACTAATCAATAATGTCAAAAAGCCATACATTGGAGAAAGGATATTACCAGAAACCTCACCATTATTCTGCCTGATCCAAGAATGAAAAAGAAGAAGAAAATCTGCCTTTCTCCCCTTGTGTTATGGCATAAAGCTTTCAATTTCACAAACCAAAATAAATCCTGTGAGTGAAATTATGTAGACTTGTGTCTATTAATTTTTCTACCCGCTCTGATCCTTTATTAGGAAATAAGCAGTTTTGCCTCTTTTGAACCTGGGAGGCTGTTACATCTCAAGGTGAAAATATTCCATTGTCCACTGATGCTGCCAGCTCTCTGATGCCCATGGCTCCCATCTCAAGAGAAGACACCTACAGTCCACTTCTCTCCAATAGCTCATGATTCCCCTCCCTGTCCATTCCAGACTTTGGGTATTGATAGGAAGTGTTGCCAGGTAAGGACAGCCCCAAACCCCCAGATCGTTGCCAGGATCCATGCTATATTCACAGAATTGCTCATAGATAACTGTTTTGTCTCCAGCAATACTTCCTTGGCTGCATGTAAATTGAAATGCAGGATATTTCTCTCCCCTTTGGGGGAACCTGTACTTGCAGCTCTTTCTTTACTTTAAGCTGAGCTTTTCTGGGTAAGATTTTCTTGCTTCAGTGCCCTTCCTCCCCGTCTCCCGCTCACTGAGATTGGTGCAGTTCTGCATACCTTGAAGCATTATACATGGATTAAGGAAGCATCAGTTTACCTGGAGTCTAATTAGCACCTATGAATCCTCCTTCAGTAAACAAAGATGCTCCTAGTTCAGGGATGGGAATACCTCATCACAGAAGAAAAGAGTTTCCTTTTCCATATGTCTATCTACCGATGAATGGATACACAAAATGTGGTCTCTCCATACAATGGAATATTTTTCAGCCATAAATGAAATGAAGCACTGATACTACTAGATATGGATGAAACCATTATGCTAAGTGAATAAAGGCAGTCACAAAAAAAGCATAGTATAATTCATTTGTATGAAAATTTCAGAACAGAGACATTTATAGAGAGAAAGATTAATGGTTGTTTAGAGCTGGAATGAGGCTGGGGTCAGGGGTAATGACAGCTAAAGGGCACAGGGTTTCTTTTTGGAATGATGAAATTAAAATTGACTGTGGTAATGGTTGCACTTATCTGTGACTATACTAAAACTCCTATAATTTTTCAGTTGTCACACTTTAGTTGGGTGAATTGTGTGATAAAATAATTCATGTTGGGATGATTCTACCATAACTTTCTCTTATCCTCATTGCCACTAACTTATTTTGAGTTATTATAATCACCGGCCTGTCTTATTTTAATAGTAACTTCTGAACATCAGTTTCCCAGGTGTACTCTACCTGCTAGGTCTTGGCCTGACCAGAGTTTTTTTTTTTTTTTTAATTTCTTTTTTAATTTATTGGGGTGACAATTGTTAGTAAAATTTCATAGATTTCAGGTGTACAATTCTGTATTACATCGTCTATAAATCCCATTGTGTGTTTACCACCCAGTCAGTTCTCCTTCCATCACCATATATTTGATCCCCCTTACCCTCATCTCCCACCCCCCACCCCCCTTACCAGAGTTTATTTTTGCCACTTGTTGACACAATTCATCCTTGCAATAGGGTGTAGTGGGATAAAATAAGTTTTGGGTGACAGGTGGGATAGAAGTTGAGTTAGCTTTTGGACAGATGCAATTTGAGATATTCGTCAGAAGACCTGAAGACAATTGCATGCTCTTTCTTCTACAGTGGTGGTAATTTTCCTTTCTCGTTTGTTTTGTTTTGCTTCCCTTCCCGTCTCTATAGCTTCCTTGCTAGTGCTTAGAATAGCTGTTAAAAAAAACAAACTTAGGTTGTATTTTAAAGTATCCTTTCCTTTACTGAACCAATTATAATCTAAAACTGTAAAAATAGGCACACAGTTAAAGAAAGTGATTTTTGTTGCCTTATCTAGAATCACGTTCTATAATTTTGATTTTTCCTTGTTTGCAAAGACAATAAATTGAATCAGCAATAGCATGATTTAAGTAGAAAATGTCTCCTAAAAATAGTTACCATTTCTATTTTCCTCCACCACAGTAAATAAAACATGCCAGAAAACTGTGACATGGACAACCGAAATTACCAAGAACTTTACCAGAGTAGCAAATCATTGCTAAGTTGCCCCCCTGTCACTACAGAAGGATTTAAACAATGTAAATTTACCCTCAACAAACCAATTGTGTGCAAATGCACACTCTCCTGTCTGGTGGTCTTTCCTTTACCCGCCCTGTGGCAGCTGCGCAGCCACTCAGGATCTTAAGGGTGAGCCAGCCGGGCAGAAAGCAGCCGCAGTCCTCGCCGCAGGGCCCTGGCGCTATGCATCCTGCACGTGAGCACTTCCGCCCGCGAGCCTCAGAGTTGCCCAACGGCTTTCAACCTTGGCTGTGCTTCCTGCACTCTGGCCTAGTCATGTTCCTTCTCCTGGTACTGCTCGCTGAGCTTGGAAGGTTGCACGCGCAGATGGGTAAGACCGTGGGAGCCTGGACTTCCTTCTTCTTTTGCCTCTGAGCAAGACTGGGATCTTCTTGGAGAGCAGTTTACTGTATCTCTGGGACCCCTACCGCCCGCTTCCTGATCTGCTGATGCCTTCTTCCATTTTCCCAACCCGCAGACCAGGACAGGTGACTGAGGAAGTTAGCCAAGGAGTCCACTCTGCATCACGGGTCCAGGGTCTCAGCAGCTGAAACTCAGCTGGTCTTCCTCGCTCACCCACTCTGTGGCCATTAAATTTAGGGGTGTGTGTGCTGCTCTCAATTTATTCCTCCGAGTCCCGCGGAAAAAGGTCCCGACATGGTTCTGAAGGAACAGGACGGCCCTGTAGAACTGCAATGCCTAGTATTTATTTGCTTGTATCTTAGCCATTTTTAATGTGCCATTGAAAATGTCGTAAAAGTTTTGGACCGAGAAGGTGGGCAAATACAAATTAAGTCTACTGACAATTTTAGACCCCACTATGGATTCAGAATTAAGAACCCATGCTTGACAGAGATGACTGTTGTTGGAAAAAAAACCACACATTTCCTACTGCAGATTCTGAAGGAATATTCCTGCATGTCACAATTCCGTGGAAGATAAGGTCAAATGAGAGTGAAGGTACAAAGAATCAGGTAAACGATTAAAAGTATTTCTCTTGTAATTTAAATGTTTAAGTCTATTTTAATTTACCTTTGCATTAAGTCAGATCATGCTGATTTGTATTCATTTGCAAAGCAAAATGTTTTTATTGTGCTATTTTGTCTCTTAGTATATATTTACCCTTCTTTTGTTACATCTCTACTGCTAACTCCTGTGCCCTTCCTTTCATTTCTCTATCTTTTCTGACACACTTGTTCAAAATTTTCAAGCAACATTAAACATATTTTAGAAAAAAATACTGGTAGGAAAAAAATCAATATGAAATAAGTGTAACAGTGGTCCAGAGACAGAGAAATTCGTCTTGAGCACAATTTAGACCTACAAAATTTTGACCTAGAAGCATCAGACTCAATAGAAGTATGACCAAAGAAAGAAAGAAAACAAGAACAGGAAAAATAAAAATGTCACATTTTCCTTATTATGATGAAAAATATTACAATAAATAAATATTAACTGGAAAAATAAGTTGAAAAAAAAGTTTACCCACCATATAACAAAGGAATTAAATCGAAGACATTTAGTCTTGAGTATTTTCTTGATTAAAATACTTCAAATTCGCAGTTGTGTTTTATATTACAAACCAGAAGTCACAATACAAGGGTTTAGATTCCCATGTGGTAAAAGTGGTGTGATCAATATATTGTAACCCTCAAAATATTTTTCATGTTGAAGGGACACTTTTTGAAATAAGAGTAAGTAAAAAATTAAGAATCCATTAACTCTATTTTTGTCATACAGTATCCTACCATGATTTTGTTCTACTATTGAACAATAATAATAAAAATAAAATATATGTGATATTGTAATTGAAAATAGCAATACAATAATTTTCTTTAGAGAAGTTACATTTTCATATACTAATTTCATTTAATTCTCACATTAACCTTCTAAAGAAGGATATACATATATATGATTTATATGATATAAATGAAAAATATATATGTAATATATATATAACATGTATTTAATAAAGAGGATTAAAATGTTAAGTCAAGGGCATCAAAGCTACAACATTCAGGACAAGGAATCTTATCTTTAACTTATGACTCCAATTCCATTACAAGTACTACCTTCTGTTGAAAAATTGTTTACAATAAGTTTCTTTTCTTTTTTTTCTGATTTCTATTTGTACGTTGTCATTACATGATCACTTATACGTCAATTTGTTTACTTCAAATTGCTTGTCACAAAGCATTTAGCAAATATGCAGCAGATTATATGGTTTTACTATGAATTACATGAAGTATTTAATAACTGCTTACATTTTTGTATTGTCTTTATTCCGTAAGTCATTTTTTCCTATGGTAGAGTATGACTAATATCTTCCTTTCGTTTATTTCAGTACACCTCCCTTTACCTGTAACGTTCTCTTCCTTTAATTCCTTGTTACCCCATGTCTTTTAAAAAAATTATTATTATTAAACATACAAAGGATTCTTTTTTCATGGATTTCCAGTTCATTGTGAAAACCACATATTCCACTGAAGCAATTACAGGACTTATGCAGGTGTCCAACCTTTTAAGATTTATCTAAATATATTTATGGAAGCTATAAGTGTCATTATTGGTATAACACTGGGAAGAAAAACCTCATTTGAAGAGAGGTGACCTCCTTTTAATGCCTTCCTGACAAAGATCATTGTCAACATGCCTGTAGTTAAACAAGTTAGGTTTATTAGTTATTGCAGTGAGGGAGAACATACACCATGGGAAACCATGGGGCATCTCAGTAAAAGTGTGTTAGAAATGCTTCAAAAGGTTTTTAAATGTGTGGCAAAAAAGTCTCAGTTTTTGCTGAGGGTCTCTGTTTGCATATTGGAGTATGCCTTTGTCACTTAGTCAAGCAGTTAACAGCTATGCTTATCATTTCATTTCCTACTTCCACAGAGCCTCAATGTCAGCCAGAGTTGAGAGTTTGGGTTTTTTTCAAGTCTTTCCTAAGCATGTGCACAACCTTGAGCATACACAGCCCTATGCATGTGTGTGGCCTTCTGGATGCCCAGAATTTTTTTTATTTTTTAAATTAAAGTTCATTAGGGTGACAATTGTTAGTAAAGTTACATAGATTTCAGGTGTACAATTCTGTATTACATTATCTATAAATCCCATTGTGTGTTCACCACCCAGAGTCAGTTCTCCTTCCATCACCATATATTTGATTCCCTTTTTCCTCATCTACCACCCCTGCCTCTGTACCCTCTGGTAACCGCTAAACTATTGTCTGCATCCATGAGTTTTTGTTTCTCATTTGTTTGTCTTGTTCTTTTGTTGTTTTTAGTTTATATATCACATATCAGTAAAATCATATGGTTCTCTGCTTTTTCTGTCTGACTTATTTCGCTTAACATTATAATCTCAAGATCCGTCCATGTTGTCACAAATGTTCCTATATCATCTTTTCTTACTGCCGAATAGTATTCCATTGTGTATATATACCACAACTTCTTTATCCATTCATCTATCGAAGGACATTTTGGTTGTTTACATGTCTTGGCCACCATAAATAAAGCTGCAATGAACATTGGAGCACACGTGTCTTTATGTAAAAGTGTTTTCAGATTTTTTGGGTAGATACCAAGGAGAGGGATTGCTGGCTCATATGGTAATTCTATTCGTAATTTTTTGAGGAACCTCCACACTGCCTTCCATAGTGGCTGCACCAGTCTGCATTCCCACCAACAGTGTATGAGGGTTCCTTTTTCTCCACAGCCTCTCCAATACTTGTTACTATTTGTCTTGTTGATTATATCCATTCTGACTGGGGTGAGGTGATATCTCATTGTGGTTTTTATATGCGTTTCTCTGATGATTAGTGATGTTGAACATTTTTTCATATGTCTATTTACCATTTGTATGTCCTCTTTGGAGAAATGTCTCTTCACGTCCTCTGCCCATTTTTCAATTGGGTTGTTTATTATTTTGTTGTTGAGTTGTATGAGTTCCTTGTATATTTTGGATATTAGCCCCTTATCGGAGGCACTGTTTGCAAAAATCTTCTCCCATTCAGTTGGTTGCTTCTTTATTTTGTCGATGGTTTCTTTTGCTGTGAAGAAGCTTTTAAGTTTGATATAGTCCCATTAATTTCCTTTAGCTTTTACTTCGTTTGCCTTTGGAATCAAATTCATAAAATGCTCTTTGATCCAAGGTCCATAAGTTTAGTACCGATGTTTTCTTCTATGCAGTTTATTGTTTCGGGTCTTATGCTTAAGTCTTTGATCCATTTTGAATTAATTTTGGTACATGGTGACAGATAGCAGTCCAGTTTCATTCTTTTGCACGTGGCTTTCCAATTCTGCCAGCACCATTTATTAAAGAGGCTGTCTTTTCTCCATTGTATGTTTTTTGTTTCTTTGTCAAAAATTATCTGTCCATATTTATGTGGTTTTATTTCTGAGTTCTCGATTCTATTCCTTTGGTTTACATGTCTGTTTTTCTGCCAATACCATGCTGTTTTGATTATTGTTTCCCTGTATTACAAGCTAAAGTCAGTAAGTGTGATACCTCCATCATTGTTCTTTTTTCTTAAGATTGCTTTGGCTACTCGGGGTCTTTTGTGGTTCCAAACAAATCTGATGATTTTTTTGTTCTATTTCTTTAAAAACTGCCATTGGGATTTTGATGGGGATTGCTTTAAATATGTATATTGCTTTGGGTAATATGGCCATTTTAACCATGTTGATTCTTCCAATCCATGAGCACAGAATGTATTTCCATTTCTTTGTGTCTTCTTTAATTTCTTTTAAAAATGTCTTATAGATTTCAGCATGTAGGTCTTTCACATCCTTGGTTAAGTTTATTCCTAGGTATTTTATTCTTCTTGCTGCAATTGTAAGAGGAATTGTTTTTTTGTATTTCTTTTTCTGAGATTTCATTGTTAGTATATAGGAAAGCAATGGACTTTTGTACGTTGATTTTGTAGCAGGCAACTTTACTGTATTCGTTGATTATTTCTAATAGCCTTTTGGTGGAGTCTTTAGGGTTTTCTATATATAACATCATGTCATCTGCAAAGAGTGACAATTTAACTTCTTCTTTACCAGTTTGGATGCCTTTTATTTCATTCTCTTGCCTGATTGCTCTGGCGAGGACTTCCAACACTATGTTGAAAAGCAGAGGTAATAGGGGACAGCCCTGTTGTGTTCCTGAACGTAGAGCAAAGAGCTTCAGTTTTTCACCATTAATTATGAGATTAGCTGAGGGTTTGTCATATGTGGGTTTTATTATGTTAAGGTATTTTCCTTCTATACCTATTTTGTTATGTGTTTTAATCGTAAATGATTGTTTATCTTGTCAAATGCTTTTTCTGCCTCAATTGATATAATCATATGATTTTCGTCCTTTGTTTTGTTTATGTTATGTATCATGTTGATGGATTTGCGGATGTTGAACCATCCTTTTGCCCCTGGGATGAACCCCACTAGATTGTGATGAGTAATCTTTTAAATGCATTGTTGCATTCGATTTGCTAGAATTTTGTTTAGGATTTTTGCATCGGTATTCATCAGAGATATTGGTCTGTAGTTCTCTTTTTTTGTGTTGTCCTTACCAGGTTTTGGTATCAGGGTAATGTTGGCCTCATAAAATGAGTTAGGGTGTACTGTCCCTTCTTCAATTTTTCGAAGAGTTTGAGCAGGATTTGTATTAGATCCTCTTTGAAGGTTTGGTAGAATTCACTGGTGAGGCCATCTGGTCCCATACTTTTGCTTTTGAGAAGGTTTTGGTTGATTGGTGATCGGTCTGTTTAGATTTTCCAGTTCTTTATGGTTCAGCCTAGAAAGGCTATATGTTTCTAAGAACTTGTCCATTTCTTCCAGGTTATTAAATTTGGTGGCACATAATCCTTCATAGTATTATTGGATGATCCTTTGTATTTCTGTGGTGCCCATGATAACTTCCCCTTTTTCATTTCTGATTTTGTTTATGAGTGTCTTCTCTCTTTTTATCTTAGTGAGCCTAGCCAAGGGTTTTTCAATTTTGTTAATCTTTTCAAAGATCCAGTTCTTTGTCACATTAATTTTTTCTATTGTCTTTTTGTTCTTGATTTCATTTAGTTCTGCTCTGATTTTTATTATTTCCTTTCTTCTCCGGACCTTGGGTTTCATTTGTTCTTCTTGTTCTAGTTCTTTAAGGTTTAACATGAAGTTATTTATTTGGGATTTTCCTTGTTTCTTGAGATAGGCCTGTAATGATATAAATTTCCCTCTTAAAACTGTTTTTGCTGCATCCCCAAAATTTTGGTAGGATGAATTTTGATTTTCATTTGTTTCTATGTATCTTTTTATCTCTCCTCTAATTTCCTCTTTGACCCGGTCGTTCTTTAAAAGTATGTTGTTTAATCCCCATGTATTTGTGGTTTTTCCTGCTTTCCTTTTGCACTTGATATCCAATTTCAAAGCCTTGTGATCAGAGAATATGCTTGGTATGATTTCAATCTTGTTAAATTTGCTGAGGTTAGTTTTATGTCCCAATATATGGTCTATCCTTGAGAATGTTCCGTGTACACTAGAAAAAAATGTATAGTCTGATTCTGATGTTTTAGGATGAAGTGCTCTATAAATGTTAATTATGTGCATTTCATTTACTGTGTCATTCAGGGCTGCTATTTCGTTATTTATTTTCTATTTGGATGATCTATCCATAGCTGTCAATGACATATTTAGATCCCCTAGCATAATTGTGTTTTGGTCAATTTCTCCCTTTAGTTCTGTGAGTTGTTGCTTGGTATACTTCAGAGCTCCCTGATTGGGGGCATAAATATTGATGACTGTTATGTCTTATTGCTGTATTGTCCCCTTTACCATTATGAAATCTCCATCTTTTCTCTTGTTACCATATTCACCCTGAAGTCTATTTCATCTGATATCAGTATAGCTACACCTGATTTTCTCTGGGTACCGTTTGCTTGGAGTGTCAATTTCCACCCTTTCACTTTGAGTCTATGCTTGTCCTTGTAGCTGAGATGTGTCTCTTGGAGACAGCATATGGTTGGGTTTAGTTTTTTGATCCAATCTGCTACTCTGTGCCTTTTTATTGGTGAGTTCAGTGCATTTACATTTAGGGTGATTATTGATATGTGAGGATTTCCTGTCATTCTATCTTTATTTTTCTGGTAAGACTGCGTTTCATTGTTTCTTTGCCTTTTTGTTGTGTTCTATTATTTCTGTGTGGTGGTATTCTATGATGTTTCCCTTTGTTTCTTTTTTTCTTACAGTATATATTTCAGTTCTGGATTTTTTTTTATTTTTTATTTTTTTTTTGAGTGGTTACCCTTAAGTTTATGTAAAAGAAAGTTTGATATTTAGAGTATTCCATTTTCTTCAGCATGCCTACTTTCTCCATTCCCATATTCTGGTTTAGGCCTTTACTTTCCCCTTGTGTTTTGGTTGCCACAAATTGTCCCTGTTGATGGTGGTCGAATAGCCTCCTTTAGTATTTCTTGTAGTGCAGGTCGTGTATTAGAAAATTCCCTCAGCTTCTGTATGTCTGGAAAGGTCTTTATTCCTCCTTCATATGTAAAAGATACCTTTGCTGGGTATGTTATTCTTGGCTCATAATTTTTCTCTTTCAATAGTTTGAAAATTTTGTTTTCATGTTGGTAGAATGTTTTATTTTCTCTCTGACTGCAGCCTTTTGTTCTCTCTCACTCTGTATTGATATGTTTTCTCTGCACTCTTCCAGCTTCTCACACAATGGGGGGATTCCCTGGAAGGTGGGCTTCTCTTCTGTTAACAGTTTGCCTGGTTCATAGGGCACCATGTCTCAGTGGGGATGCAGAGAGCTTCTGAAGTTCCCACGCTCTTCCTGCATCGGATTCAGAGCCGGTGTGTTTCAGCAGTTCTGTTTACTCCTGCAGGGATCCACCCAGTTAGGTGGGGACAGAGGTGGGGTGAATTGTGAGAATTGCCCCAGAGCAATGGCAGCAACCACCACTGCAGCCGGTCCTGCTTCCACAGCTCCCTCCTCTTTGCCAGAACTTGTTGGACTGTGAGTCTGTGTCTGTGGATCAAAGTTCTCAGAACTGCAAATATTCTGTTCTTTTGATCTGACATTGCTACTGTTCTGCTTCTAGCACTGGGCAGGTGCCGGCGGGGCGAGCTCTGGGAGGGTAGGGAGGGGGCGGTTACTCTTAGTGCCTAAGGCGTCCGTTCTCTGCTCGGCACTGAGGGCTTAAACCACTGTTTTCAGCCTTCTTCCCTCAATCTTTGGTCTCTGCCGTGAGCGTTGGGTTCAGCCGTGTTATCTGCTGTCCCCTCAGCCCTGTGGGCCATAAGCGGAGCCCTAGCAGCCCGAGTTCTTCCCTCTCCCGCTGCTGCGGTAGTTCCAGGATGCAGCGAGCTCGCAACACTGAGCTAGGTCTGCGTCCTGTGCCAATGCCGCCCCTTTCTCCGCACCTTTCCCTTCCCTCCTCCCCTGCTGTTGCAATTTGCCCACCTTTAGGTAAATTCAGTAGTGAGACTCTTCGTCTTGACTGTCTGCTGTGCATGGAGTCTTTTTTGGAGTTATAGTTTTTGAATTTGTTGTAAATTCCAGGGGAGATTTCCAGAGGCTCACCTCACGGTGCCATATTGATGACGTCTGGACGCCCAGAATTTGTCCTAGTTTTCCAAAGCTCCATGTGAACATCCAGTTCTACAGTTTGTCCTTTAAATTTTATGGTTGGTTTACTGTGTGTCCTACTATTCTTTACTGCCTCAGACAACCATGAAGTTAAAAAAAGAAAGTGTGTAATTGTTTTCAACAAATGACTTTGGGAAAAGGCTTTTACACTGGGTGTGAGATCTGCTTTAGGGCAAATACAGTTGAGCCAAAAGTGGGTCTTCTGAGAACCACAAAGTAGGTCAAATCATGACATTTCCCTGGAAATGAGATTTTGAAGATGCTCCAGCTACATCTGGCTTTTTTCAGAGGTTTCCACTCTGCTAGGATTTACCGCAAATACTGTCTATTCATTTTCAACTAATGGAAGAAGAGATTATGGCAAATTCAAATCCCACAAATATTAATATTTTTTACCAAGATCAGTTGTTTTTCTTGAATAAATACTTCTAGAACAACAAGCCTTTGGTTAATTTTTAGCAACCTGAAGAAGCTGAGTCTAACAATTTTTCCAGTTCTCCTGTTGGATTTATGTAGAAGAGAATTTTTGATGGTTCTCATCCTGATTTTCACTAATGTCACTTTATTGTATGAATTTCACATAACATGCATTGGTAATATTTTAATATAATATGTTTTCTAATTTCCCTTGTTATTTCTCCATTGGCCCATGGGACATTCAGAAGTGTGCCTATTTGGGATTTTTCTAGAGATCTTTTAGTTACTGATTTTTAATTGAATGTCACCAAGTTCAAATCATGCATCTGACTCCATCTGACTTATATATTAAGGAGTTGTTTTATACAGTGTTCTATAGATGCATACTGGGATAATTTGTATTCAAAACTCTGTTTCCCACATCTTTTTTTTTCTTGTAGGAAATTTGTAGTTTATGTCTGTCATCATAGCATCCTCTTGTGGGGCATATTTCAGATCTGTTTTGTATTTTTAAATTTTTAAGTGCTATGTCATTAATTCTTCTATTTTTTATTTTTATCTTTTATTTTTATTAAAGTTTATTGGGGTGACAATGGTTAGTAAAGTTACATAGGTTTCAGGTATACAATTCTGTAATACATCACCTACATATCACATTTTGTGTTCACGACCCAGAGTCAGTTCTTCCATCACCATATATTTGATCCCTTTAATCCGCCTCTACCAACCCCCTCACCCCTCTATTATCTGTGTCTATGAGTTTTTGTTTCTTCATTTGTTTGTCTTGTTCTTTTGTTGTTTTCAGTTTTATATGCCACTGAAAACATTATTAATTCTTACATCAGTAATATATGATAAGTTTGGCAAACTTTTGCTATTTACTTTCAAATACTTACTGGTTTTTCTAGAAGTTTGTGGGAAAATTATACTAACAGATTTCTTTCTGAAGATTTGGATGAACATCAGGCAGAAACTCTACTCAAACTCATCTTTCTACCTCCTTTATGATAACAGAACCCTTAATCTCTTGGCAAAAAGGTGAAGAGGTTTGTGGCCTGAGGGCACTGGGGAGACCTACTACATTTGGGAGAAGGAAGAGAGAAAAAGGTGTAATTCTCAAGGGAATGTAAAGAATACTTGCCAGGCCCAGTGTTACACATTTAGTTCTGAATTATTTGGTCTCAGACTGTTTAATAAATCTCGTCTTCTGAGTCTGTGGGCTTCTTGAACTTCCTCGGTATTTCCCGGCATAAACAGCACTACCCTCTCCCAAGCTCACAGACTCTCTTCCTTTAAAATCACAGATCTTTCTTGAAATTGGTCTGTCTTGAAAAGGAATTGTGAATTTGCTAGCATAGATGTCTGTCTGCCTTTGTGGACAGAGTCCACTGACTTACTCTGTAAACATCCACAGAGTCACTTCCTATTCCTGGATGCTGTTATTAAAACTCAGTCCGTGTTGTGTTAGAGCTCTTATTCCTGGAGCTGCTGCATCATTCACTAGCTCAGTCTCTCAGGGTTTTTTTTTTTCTTTCCTCATTTAGAATAATAAATTCTGAAGAATATTTTAATTTCTTAAATGGATAGAGTCTTTTTGACATAAATTTATGTATTTCTGATTTACTAAGTTATCTTTATTTATTTGCTTTGTTTTAGGTTACTTATGTCATTACAATTGATGAAAAACCATACACTCTGCATCTCACAAAACGGTAACATGATTTTCCCTTACAGCTTAGACTTTATTTTTCAAATGTTTTGGTTACTATTTAAATATAAGAATGAAGTTTAACATAGACTGTTTAATAAATCACTTTACAGTGTAGGATTTGTTAGGTCTTGAATGTTAGATCTATGAGAATGTTGCATTTTAATTATCCAACTTTTTATTTTCAAATTAAGAAATAAGCTACATATTTGTAAATCTTCAATTTAGTATAAAGCGACTGAACCCAAGAAATGTGATACATGTTAAATATGCCTGATGGGACTCAAACATAGTTACACATTAAATGGTTATTGGTGGGAAATTCAACTAGGGCAAACATCTTATGACTGTGTTAATTATATATGTATTTATTTTTAACAAGTTTATAGGGTACACTATATATATCATAAAACTCAGTCAAGTCTATAATTAAACAATTTTAATAACTATGCTGTATTGCAACCATGAATCATAAGTCAATTTTAGAACATTTCATTCCCCACATAAGCTTCTTCATGCCGTTTCACATTTAATCCCTGTTTCCTACCACCACTCCAGGCAACAATCTACTTTTTGTCTCCTAATTTGTATTTTTTTCAACATTTCATCTAAATGGACTCAAACAGCCTCCTCTCTGTCTGCCTCTTTGAAAATATGTTTAACAAATGTATTTTGTCCCCCTGCATCTTTGTAGTTGAACAAGACTGAAGAAAATTATCCTCATTTAATTCATGACTGTTCTCACCTAATTTATGACCATTAAACTCATTTTGGTCTTTAATGTCTCTACAACTCCATTAACATTTCTTTGATAAGATGATCAATGATCTTCATGTTTCTGAATGCCAGTTATTTTTCAGTCTTAAGTTTTCTTGACCAATTGACAGCATTTTGTAGAGCTGATTAGTGTCTCCTCCATAAAACAAGTTTCTTCATTTGGCTTCCAGAATACCACAGACTTCCTGTTTAACTCTTACCATTGTTCTTACTCTTCCTCGGTTTTTTTGTTTGTTTATTTTTCATATTCTTACTAATCTCTCCAATCTCAGAGAACTCCATGCTGCTATTCTTGAATCTTGTTTTTTTCCCCCAGCTATATTCAATCACCTGGTTATTTCAGCCAGTCTCTTGGCTTTAAATACAATTTATGTATTAATTATTCCGAAACTTAACATCTCTACTTTATTCCTCTTCAGTGAACACCATATTTATTTATCTGACTACTTACTTGATAACCAAGTGTTTAGTAAGATTCTCATACTTAACATATCCAAAATGTACTTCAGATCCTCCCAAAATTTATCCTTTCTAAAATCATCTCAGTAAATGACAACCCTCTTTTTCCAATTTCTCAGAACAAAAACCTTGGAGTTATCCTTGATTTCTTTCTTCCTTTCCTTTCCTTTCCTTTCCTTTCCTTTCCTTTCCTTTCCTTTTTCCTTTCCTTTCCTTTCTTTTCCTTTCCTTTCCTTTTTCCTTTCCTTTCCTTTCCTTTCCTTTTTCCTTTCCTTTCCTTTCCTTTTTCCTTTCCTTTCCTTTCCTTTCCTTTCCTTTCCTTTCCTTTCCTTTCCTTTTTCCTTTCCTTCCCTTTCTCCTTTCCTTTTTCCCTTCCCTTCCCTTCCCTTCCCTTCCCTTCCCTTCCCTCTCTTCCCTTCCCCCCCCCCACATTCAGTGGATTATTACTTTTTCATGAGTTCTGTCTTCATGTATATCCAGAATTGGACCTCCACCACTGCTCCTATCCTAGTTCAAGCTACCATCATGTCTTACCTGGATGACCAGTAGCCTCACTGGTTTCTCTGTTTCTGCAAATGATTCTCAACACAGTGTTCAGTCTGATTCCATTAAAATATTAGCCTGATCCTGTCATTTACTGCTCAAAATCTTCCAATGGTTTCTCATCTCTGTGACACCATCTCTTACTGTCTCTTGTCTTCAATCCACACTCTACTTTAGGCATATTGCCCCCTAACTGTTCTTTGTATACACAAAGCATATTTTTGCCCCAGGGTCTTTGCATTTTCTCCTAACTCTGTATGTAATAACATTCCTGTGCAAATCCTTGGACTTGTTTTCAAGTTTTTAATCATCTAATGTATCATAATATCTGTGAGCTTTCCATGCACATTTTGCAACAAACCTCCCTCACCCAGGCCTTTTTTATCATCACCTGAAATGCTAGCAGTATGTATGCCTCACTATCATGAAGACCAGCGATTTTGTCTTGTGTTTATGGCTATATCCCAGTGCCTAAAAGAGGATCTGTCAGATAGTAGGCACTCAGTAAATATTTGTTGAATGAAGACATATGCAGACATACACACAGATGTCTGATACAGAGGATTTGTAGTCTATTTCAGTGTTTAGAAAGCCTCAACTCTCCGATATATCAATTCTATGAATTTAAACTGTTATACCAAACTAAAATTACTCTAATTAAAGCATATTATTATATGATTCTTACATATTTCACATTTATTTTTATTTAAATGTTTATATTCATATAAATTTTTTATTTTTTTACTTAGCTCATTCTTATCCCAGAATTTTTTGGTTTATACATTCAAAGAAACTGGATCTTTGCATTCTGATTCTTCATATTTTAAGGTAATACTCAGATGTCTTAGACATCTATTATCAAATTTTTTTTATTGCAGTGGAGGTATCATTACCATTGAGATATGTTTGTTCCATAATTGCACTTTAATGTAAATGTTTTATTCCAATTAATTGACATGTTATATGGTTGATTGTTGTACATAGAAATAAGCTGAAACCCAGGCCAAGATAATGTTCACGAGCACCTAGGTGGTACAAAGTAAGGAGAGTTGCCAAAAACCTTTTTTTCCCTGAAAATATGCATTAATTTATGATACACATTCTTATTTTAAACTCTTTTAAAACATTTTGAGTCATCAACAATGTTTGACAGTATATATTTTATTCATAAATAATTTATTTGTTTGCCTTTCTATACTATTTTTCAGAGGCATTGTCATTACCAAGGATATGTTGCAGATTTTCCTAATTCAGTTGCAACACTCAGCATATGTTCTGGGCTCAGGTAATAGGATCTTAGATGATATTTATGTGTAGAAAACTTAGGATGTGCTTTAAAATGAAATTTAGTGGCTAGCAGACACAAATCTAGGAAGGTGTAAGGGGAATCCAAATCTGATGGCTTTTTCCTTTATGATGGCCTTACTATTTTTATATTAACATTAGTAGCTGGACTTTAGTGCCTATTCAAATGAAATCACTGCAGGGAATCCTGATTAGAGGTATTTTAGATGCTGTATTACAGAGTTGTACACTTGAATCCTATGTAACTTTACTAACATTGTCACCCCAATAAACTTTAATTTTTTAAAAGTGAGAGATTCAGTGGGCAAATATGGGGACAGAAAGAATTACTTTCTTAGCTAAGCTATAGGCACTAATACCCAAAACAACCTGCTAGCTAATGATGGATGCAAAAGCAAACCTAAAGACTTTTCTACAAGATGACTTCACTCCTTCCCTTCAAAAGTCAATTAAATTAATTTGAAGAAAAAAAGAAAAAAAAAAATCTATGCAGAAGAAAACAAAGTTTCCATAAAGGAAACTTGAGAACATTTCCCCATATATTATAGTTGCATTACCTATCAGTTATCTCACATAGTTATGGAAAAGGACATTAATTTGTTATTAAACAGGCACATATTGTATGCTCACAGTTGAGGTGCACCCAGTATCAGATATAAAACAAATTAAAAAGGTCCCTCAGAGGACTTGAATATATGTTTCTCCAAAGAGGATGTACAGATGGCCAACAAGCTAATGAAAAGATGCTCAACATCACTAATCATCAAGGAAATACAAATCAAAAGCACAATGAGACATCACTTCACAACTGTCAGAATGGCTATCGTTAAAAAAATCAACAAATATGTAACAAAAGCTAGTGAGGATGTCAAGAAAAGGCAACCCTCATACACTGTTGGTGGGATTGCAAATTGGTGCATCCACTATGGAAAACAGTATGGAGGTTCCTCAAAAAATTAAACATAGAGCTACCATACGAGACAGCAATTCTGTTTCTGGGTATTTATCCAAAGAAAACAAAGACACTGATTTGAAACAATACATGTACCCCTAGGTTAATTTTAGCATTACTTAAAATAGCCAAGATATGGAAACAACCTATGTGTCCACTGATAGATGAATGGATAAAGAAGATGTGACATTTATGTGTAATATATGTATAAAATATATATAATATAAACATATATTATATATATAATATATAATATAAACATATATATACACATATATGTGTGTATATATACATGTATATAATATACATATATACACATATGTGATATATATACATATATATTTGTATATATATATATATATATATATATATATATATATATATATATCCCATCAATAAAAAAGGAATGAAATCTTGTTTTTTGTGACAACATGGATGACCCTAGAGGGTATTGTGCTAAGTGAAATAAGTTAGAGAAAGACAAATACTGTATGTTTTCACTTATATTTGGAATTAGAAAAAAAAGAAACAGACTATAGATATTGATTATTGTGAAAGGAGAGTTAGGTGAGGGGATGGGTGAAAAAAAGTTCCCTCAGATGTAAAGGACAGAGAGCAATGATTTTCATCATTAATAATGGCAAGAGGAAGGTAATATGTTTATCAGAGGAAAACAAGTCCAGAACAGATAAAACATTCTCTAACTTTGTTTTGGTTTTGGTTGCCTGATTTCCAAAATTTACTCATGTCAACTCAGAAAATTGGCATTCTCTGAATGTGGTTTTCATAGATGTAAACCTTTTTCAATATCCACTTGATAGTTATGCTTTTCCTTATTCTAACCTCTGTAAGAACAGGAACTTTATTATTGGAATTCTCAACAATTATCTTGTTTCCCAGCAAATACTTAATTAAAGTATCTTGAATGAATGTGACTACTATACAGAAAACACAAAAATATTTTTCAATATATTTGGTTCTTTAATATATGAGAAAAACTAAGGCAGATGTGGTAACTCGTTTACTAATGGTGGACTAAAAATAGAGTAAAAGAAAGTGGATTTAAAACATATTTCTTACTATGATTTATCATTTCTCACAACATTTTAGATTATAGCTTTGATGGGATCATTTACAGGATTTTGATATCATTGCTTTCTTAATATTCAGTGGATTCCTTCAGTTTGAAAATATCACTTATGGAATTGAACCATTGGAATCTTCAGCACGATTTGAGCACATAATTTATCAAGTGAAAAATGACAATCCAGGTATACCAGTGTTAGCAGAAAATTACAGCAGCATTTGGCAGAAAGACCAGCCCTATAAAGTTTATTTAAGCTCTCAGGTAACTGCAATAATTCTGATGTTATGATAGATTACGAAATTATTTCTGTAGAATTTTTTAATTGTGAAAAGGAACTGTTTAATTGAGTTAGAATGTTAAATGCAGTATCTTTCTTCTATATCTTGAAATAAAACATCCATATTCCACCTAAAGTATATGAAAAATTATACATTAATGTATTTCAAGCTTATTGTTTTATGGTATGTTATGTAACATTTCTTATTTTAAATAAAAATGTACATTATTAAATAAAATTTAGAAATGCAAGAATAATAAAGTCACTGTTAGTTATCACTGATAGTTACCACTATTACCCTGGTAAAATACTTTTAATATTTTATTATATAATACTACCCAAACATATCTTTCTAAAACATAATCATTTATGTATATTAAACTCTCTTAATTTACCAATAGGCTAGATATAGAATTTTGGTTGACAGGTGTTTTTCTTTCATCACTTTGAATATTTCAACTCACTATCTGCTGGCTTCCATGGTCTCTGATGGACGATCAATTATTGTTAAACTTATTAAGGATTTCTTGTACATGGTGAGTCCCTTCTGTTTCAACATTCTCTCTTTGTCTTTGCCTTATAACAGTTTTCTTATGATGTGGCTTTTAAAGGATCTTGTTGAGTTGATCCTACTTGGAGTTCATAGAGCTTTCTGGATGTTTAAATTAATGTTTTTCACCTTTTGAGAAATTTTTGGCCATTGATTCTTTAAATAATCTTTCTACTCTTTTATTTATTTCCTTGCTTTCTGGTACTCCCATTAAGAATGTGTTGGTATATTTGATAGTAACCCACAGATTCATTAGTTTCTCTTCACTTTTCACCATTCTTTTTCTCTCTTCCTCAGACTGTGTGATCTCAACTTATCTATCAACAATTTCCCTGATTCTTTAATCTCTCTGCTCAAATTGGAGGATTTTTGTTCTATTTCTGTGACAAATGCCATTGGGATTTTGATGGGCATTTCATTAAATCTGTAGATGGTTTTAGGTAATATGCATTTTGTTCTTTTTGTTGCAATTATAAATAGGATTGTTTTTTCCCTTTTTCTTTCTGATATTTGTTCTTAGTTTATACAAACACAACAGATTTTTGCAAATTGATTTTGTATCCTGTGACTTTACTGTATTTATTTATTGTTTCTAGTAGTTGTTCGTTTTGTTTTTTTGTGGAGTTTATAGGGTTTTCTATATATAAAATCATGTCATCTGTTAATAGTGACAGTTTTAATTTTCCTTCCCAAGTTAGATGCCTTTTCCTTCTTTTCCTTGCCTAATTGCTCTGGCTAGGACTCCCAATACTATGTGGAATGACAGTGGTGAGAGTGGGCATCCCTGTCTTGTTCCTGATCTTAGTAGGAAAGGTTTCAGTTTTTCACCATTCAGTATGATACCGTGTTTCCCCGAAAATCAGACCTAACTGGAAAATAAGCACTACCGTGTTTTCCCAAAAATAAGACCAGGTCTTATATTAATTTTTGCTCCATTAGGGCTTATTTTCAGGGGCTGTCTTATTTTTTCATGTACAGCAATCTACATTTATTTAAACACAGTCATGTCATCTTCTGGAACATCGTCATAACGTAGTAAATGTGTCCGACTGGCTGAGATCTTAACTGGGGCTTATTTTGGGGGCAGGTCTTAATTTCGGGGAAACACGGTATTAGGTGAGGGTTTGTCATATATGGCCTTTATTGTGTCGAGATACTTTCCTATATACTAATTTTATTGAGTGTTTCTATCATAAATGGATGTAATATCTTCTCAAATGCTTTTCCTGCATTTATTGATCTGATCATATTATTTTTATCTTTTATTTTGTTAATGTGGTATATCACATTGATTGATTTGCATATGTTGAACTATATTTGTGCCTCTGGAATGAAACCCACTTGATTGTGATGTAGTATATTTTTAATGTATCATTGTATTTGATTTGCTAATATTTTGTTTAGAATTTTTGCATCTGTGTTCATCAGAGATATTGGTCTTTTTTGTGTTGTTCTTGCCAGGTTTTGGTATTCAGGGTAATGTTGGCCTTATAAAATGAGTTACAAAATACTCCTTCTTCCTCAGTTTTTGGGAGGAGGTTGAGAAGGATTGGTATTAAATCTTCTTTAAATACACAAACACACACACACACAGAGGGTGAAAAAAATGTACACAATTTAACAGATGTTATCTATGTATTACTTTTCGAAGTTGAATTGAATTAAGATAGTAATGTGTAGTATGGTGTTTACTCAAAAGATGGCATTAATCAAATGAATGCTGGCGTCATTCATTGTATTACAATTTTAATACAGTTTTTTTCCTTTCTTAAAATGTATATACTTTTGTGGTACCATATATATATATATATATATATATATATATATATATATATATATATATATATAATTATATAATATATTATATATATCTATATTATATATGTGCACAGGATGTAAAGTACAGAATAGGGAATATAGTCAATGGTTATAACAGCTATATATGTTTTTAACAGCTATATACGGTTTTAACAGCTATATACAATGTCAGAGGTATAGTAGACTTAGGGGGTCTTATCACTTTGTAAGGGGTGTAAATGTCTAATCATTATGTTGTTTTGTACACTTGAAATCAATATAAGAAATTAAATTAAATCTTCTTTGAATGTTTGGTAGAATTCGCCAGTGAAACTGTTCTGCTCCTGGACTTCTGTTTTTTGGAAGGGTTTTGATTACTGTTTCAATTTCCTTCCTAGTGATTGGTCTCTTTAGGTTTTTCAATCCTTTATGAAGGATTTTTCCATTTCTTCTAGGTTATCCAATTTGGTGTTGTATAACCTTTCATAGTATTCTTTTGTAATCCTTTGTATTTCTGTGGTGTTCATTGTAATGTCTCTTCTTTCATTTCTGATATTATTTGAGTCTTCTCTCTTTTTCCTTGGTGAAGCCAGCTAGAGGTATGTCAATTTTGTTTATGTTTTCAAATTGCCAGCTCTTCATTTTATTACTTTTTCTATTGTCTTTCTGTTCTCTATTTCATTTATTTCCACTCTGATTTGTATTATTTCCTTCATTCTACTAACTTGGGGCTTCATTTGTTTTTCTAGTTCATTAAGGTACAATGTTAGATTGTTTATTTGAGATTTTTCTTGTTTGTTGAGGAAGGCCTCTAATGCTATAAACTTCACTCTCGTTACTGCTTTTGTTGAATCCCAAAATTTGGGTGTATTTTATTGTTATTTTTATTTATCTCAGTGTAAATTTTGATTTCTTCTTTTATTTATTCTTTGACCCAATAGTTATTCAATGTCATTTTGTTTAATCTTGACATATTTGTGATTTTTTCAGCTTTCTTCTTGTGGTTGATTTCCAGTTTCATACCATTATGGTCAGAAAATATGCTGATATGATTTCAACCTTCTAAAATTTATTGAAACTAGTTTTGTGCCCCAACATACGGTCTACCCTTTTGAGTGTTCCATGTGCACGTGGGGGAAAAAGTGTATTCTGTCATTTTGGAATGGAAAGTTCTGTAAATACCCATTAAGTTCATTTGATCTAATGTATCACTTAAGACCAATATTTCCTTGCTGAGTTTTCTGTCTGGATGATCTATCCATTGCTGTCAGTGGGGTATTTAAATTTCCTACTAAATTGTATTTTTGTCAGTTTTCTGTTTAATAATTGCTTTATATATTTTGGTGCTCTCAGATTGGAGAATATATATCTATATCTATATATCTATATCTATATCTATATCTATATATATAGATAGATATATACACATATACATATATTTATATATATATATATATATATATATATATATATATATATATATATATGATGTCTTCTTGATGAATTGTCCCCTTTATCATTATAAAATGTCCATCTTTGTCTCATGGTATCTATTTTGTTTTGAAATATCTTTTGTCTGATATAAGTACTGTTACATTTGCCTTTTTCTAATGCCAATTGCTTGGAGTATCATCTTCCTCCCCTTCACTTTGAGCCCATGTTTGTCTTTGAGGCTAAGATGGGTGAAAGCAACACATAGTTGGGTCTTGTTTTTTGTTTTTTTTTTTTCTAGCACTAATAAAATAAACATTTTGTTAATGAGAATTTGAGAAACATGTGCACCAAAACAAAAGTGATTACTGAGGCTTAATAAAAATACCTTCAAAGAATGTGTACCACGTTTCAATTTTTTAAACTTTATATATATAAAAACTGTATTATAAATACAAAGCAATTAACTATTAGATTGCTAACAGTATTGTTCATACAAAAAACTTAACAGTAGTAAAATACGAATACATAAGATGCTTATTTTTGGTCTTTTTGGAAAGATGAACAAAGTTGTGGGTTTTTTTTTAACATGCCTCCAAGCACAAAATAGAATATAAGATGATAACTGCAACATTCTTAGCTTATCATTATAATTCTTTAAATGTCACTAGTCATAATAGCAATGAGCTCCTCTTGATTTTTTTCTTTATCACCATTTTTAGCAAATTCATGTCTCATAGGCTGAAGTTCTTCATCACTCATGTTTTCACCCAATTCTCTGGCAACAGGTTGCAAATTCCTCAAGCTATTTTACCTGAATCATCATCATCAAATAGTTTAAATGCCTCAAAATTTCTTTACGTGGATCTCTGTGCAATATCCAGTCTGTCACAACTTCATTAAAATATTCAAAGGTTATTTTCCCTGTGGATTCTCTGTCATAATCTTTAAGAATCTTCAGTACATCAGCTTTTTTTACATTAAATCCCAAGGCTCTTATGCCACCTTTAATTCATGATAATCTATTGCTTCAACTTTGTCTGTGTCCAATAGTTCAAAAGCATCTTAAATTTCTTTTTTCTATTCTTCAGAGAGTTCTCTTCTTTATTTCCTCTTTGTTTTGCCCACTACGAGTTCATTTCATAAAACAGGGCCCCAGGAGAAGAGCAAGGAGGAGTTTTGTGTTATTTCCAAAATTTTTAGTAAGTATGTCAGGAGCTGAGGTGGGGGCCGTACACCAGGATGGAGGACGTGTGGGTCTTGTTTTTTTAATCTATCCTGCTGCTCTGTGTCTTTTAATTGGTGAGTTCAATCCATTTACATTTAGGGTGACTATTGATATATGAGGACTTCCTGTAACCATTTTATCTTTTGTTTTCTGGTTGCTCTGTATCTCCATTGTTTCTCTTCCCTTGAGTTTTTGTCTGCTACGTTAGTATGATAGTTTTCTACGTTTTTGTTTTATTCTCTGTTTCCTTTTTTTTTAAATATTTTGTGTCTCAGCTCTGGATTTTTGTTTTGTGGTGACCATTAAGTTTTTGTAAAATATCTCATAAATAGAATAGCCTTTTTTTTTTCTGATTGCCTCTTATCTTTATTCACCTTATACCCATTGTTCTTTTCCTTCTCCTATTTTATGTTTTATTTTCACAAATTATCCCTTTTTACCTTGTGTTCGTTGCCAAATTGCAATAGTCAAGAGAGAGAATGACAGCAATACATATACAGAATACAGGCATACTTTATTTCCCTATAGAAATAAAAGGAACTTATTTAAACCTAGGCTCTACCCATTTAGTCCAGTTTGTTTGTTTATTTGTTTTAACCTAGGCTATTTTATGACAGACCCAATCTCTGTACCCTCATTACTCTTATATTTAGTGAGCAATACACTTAGATCAAGGAAGACATTTTGGTTTCTTTTAAATTTCTATATTTGAAATTGCATTTTAATATGTTAAAATATAGCTCATATAAAAATTACCATTAAAATGCTAAATAATGATGTAATAAATTGATTTATAGCTGACTGCTGGCACACTCAAGAACTATTACATCATATCAAATGGCCTATGCCCTGGAGCTATAGAACTATTTCTGATATTTCACATTCTGTTTTTCCAGTGATTAATAGTACAAGTCATACTATTTACCTGAATTTCTGTGTAGACTGTGAGTTCTCAAACATTTCCTATATTTTTCTGCTGAATGAATAGAAGATTTCTATTGTAGCACAGTTGGTGTTACCATAGTCTTAGGAGGGACAGTCCATAAAGAATGTTCAAGTGTTTTCTAGTAATGTAGATTTGTCATGAGATGAAGACAATTGAATGTGTATATTTATATTCACTTTGTTTCTCGTTCAGTATTAACAAAGAGTACCCAGACTCCTACATTAGTGTAGCAGGCTCACTGTTTCTTTTAAACCAGAAATAAATTTTCAAGTGAAATTTTTTGATTTGCAATTAATTTTTATATGTAAGTCTTATGAAGGTTTTCTATGAATTCTTTTTGCCTTCATTACATGTCACTCTTTGTGCTTAACAAATTCAATATGTCTTAACATTTGATCAATCCCCCTGTTTTTTCCCCCAGAAAAACACTCTTTCAAAACTATTACCCCAATATCTAGAAATGCACATTATCGTGGAAAATGCTTTGGTAAGTCAAACTTTCCCCTCCTGCCTTCCCTCTCTCTTTCCTTTCTTCCCTCCCTCCCTCCCTACCTCCCTCCCTCCCTCCCTCCCTCCATCTTTTCTCTCCTTCCCTCCCTCCCTCCCCCTTTCTCTCTCTCTCTTGCTCTTTCTTTCTTTAAACTTAATGAAAACTTTACATTTTAAAGCCATGGTTGAATTTTTATTATTTCCAAATAAAGACACTTTGTTTTAGGTGTTAATCATGACTAAAAGCCTAAACTTGCCTAGAATGCCCCATACTATCTACCCCACTCTGCATCCCCAGCTCAGCCCAGTATCTCTTTGACCTCATTTCCTGACAGCCTTGTCTTGCCCTTCCTTTCACTTACTCTAGCCTCTCTGGTCAAATGTTGTCTTTGAACACACCCGGTATTTACCATCTTACAAATTCACTTAATATTTTTTTTCCAAATTTATTGAGGAATAATTGTAAAATGTAATTGTATATATTTAAAGTGTACAATGTGATGATTTGATATACCAGGGTGCCAAAAAATGTATACAGGTGGACACTTTGTTCAAGTAATAGTTTGCTGTAATCAGAAGTGTCTGGACACTGATGGTAACCACTTAGAGCACCTCTTATAATTGCAGAAGTCAAACGTGACTTGTATTCATCTTTTGTTATCGGTATATATTATTACTATTTTAATACAGTTTTCCTTTATTAAAATGTGTAACATTTTTTGGCACCCTCTTTACATGTACATTGTGGATTGATTACCAAAATCAAGATAGTAAACACATCCATTACCTCACATAGTTAACTTTCTTTGTGTATGTGTGTGTGTGTGTGTGTGTGTGTGTGTGTGTGTGTGTGCGCGCTCGCACATGTACGTTAAGAATACTTAAGATCTACTCTCAGCAACTTTCAAATATATGATACCATATAATAAACTCTAGTCACCATGTTGTACACTAAATCCTCAGAACTTATTCTTCTTATAATTGAAAGTTTGTACCCTTTCACCCACTTCTTTTCATTTTCCCTTCACTCCAGCCACTGGCAACCACTATTCCAGTCATTGTTTCTATAATATCACGTTTTATTTTTTTTTCAAAGATTCTACGTATGTGTGATACCAATTTTTGTTGTTTTTCTCTGGCTTATATCACTTAGCATAATGACCTCCAAGTTCATCATGTTTTTGCAAATGGGAGGATTTCCTTCTTTTTTATGATGAAGAATATTCTGTTGTGTGTGTATATAGCACATTTTCTTTGTCCATTCATTTGTTAATAACACATAGGTTGTTTATATACTCTGTTTCCCTGAGAATAAGACCTAGCTGGACAATCAGCTCTAATGCGTCTTTTGGAGCAAAAATTAATATAAGACCTGATACCATACCATACCATATCGTATCATTCATACCATATTATATTATAAAGACCCAGTCTTCTATTATAGTAAAATAAGATCAGGTCTTATATTAATTTCTGCTCCAAAAGACACATTAGAGCTGATTGTCCTGCTAGGTCTTATTTTCGGGGAAACGCGGTATCCAGGCTATTGTGAAATGCTGCAACGAACATGGGAATGCTGATATCTATTTGGGATACTGATTTTATTTCCTTAAGATATATATGCAAGAGTGGGATTGCTGGATTATATGGTAATTCTATTTTTTATTCTTTTTAAAGTTTATTGGGATGGCAATGGTTAGTAAAGTTACATAGGTTTCAAATGTACAATTCTGTAATACATCATCTATATATCACATTGTGTGTTCACCACCCAGAGTCAGTTCACCTTCCATCACCATATGTTTAATCCTGTTTACCCTCATCTATCATCCCCTCCCCCCTTACTCTCTGGTGACCACTAAACTATTGTCTGTGTCTATGAGATTTTGTTTCTTTGTCTTGTCTTTTTGTTGCTTTCAGTTTTATATCCCACATATCAGTGAAATTACATAGTTCTCGGCTTTTTCAGTCTGACTTATTTTCCTTAACATAATATTCTCAAGATCCATCCATGTGGTTGCAAATGACACTATTTCATATTTTCTTGTGGCAGAATAGTATTCCATTGTGTATATATACCACATCTTCTTTATCCAATCATCTATCAAAGGACACTTTGGTTGTTTCCATGTCTTCGCCACCGTGAATAAAGCTACAATAAATATTGGAGCACATAATATCTTTATGGATAAATTTTTTCAGATTTTTGGGTAAAGACCCAGGAGACGGTTTGCTGGGTCATATGGTAATTCTACTCTTAATATTTTGAGGACTCTCCACATTGCCTTACATAGGGGCTGCACCAATCTGCATTTCCCCCAACAGTGTATCACGGGTCCTTTTTCTCCACAGCCTCTCCAACACTTGTTATTATTTGTGTTGTTAATGATAGCCATTCTAACTGGGGTGAGGTGATATCTCATTGTGGTTTTTATTTGCCTTTCTCTAATGATTGGTGATTTTGAGCATTTTTTTCATATGTCTATTGGCCATTTGTATGTCCTTTTTGGAGAAATGTCTATTGAGGTCCTCTGCTCATTTTGAAATTGGATTATTTTTTTGTTGTTGGGTTGTACGACTTCCTTATATATTTTGGATATTAGCCCCTTATTGGAGGCATTGTTTGCAAAAACATTCTTCCATTTGGTTGGTTGCCTCTTTGTTTTTCTGATGGTTTCTTTTGCTGTGCAGAAGCTTTTTCAGTTTGATATAGTCCTATTCATTTATTTTAGCTTTTACTTCCATTGCCTTTGAAGTCAAATTCATAAAATGCTCTTTGAACCCAAGGTCCCTAAGTTTAGTACCTATGTTTTCTTCTACGCAGTTTATTGTTTCAGGTCTTATGTTTAGGTCTTTGATCCATTTTGAGTTAATTTTGGTACATGGTGACAGATGCCGTGTTTCCCCGAAAATAAGACCTAGCTAGACAATCAGCTCTAATGCGTCTTTTGGAGCAAAAATTGATATAAGATCCGGTATATTATATTGTATTGTATTAAAGTATATTATATCATATATCATATCATATCATATATCATATCATATCATATCATATCATATCATATCATATCATATCATATCATATCTGGTCTTATAGTAAAATAAGACAGGGTCTTATATTAATTTTTGCTCCAAAAGACGCATTACAGTTGATTGTCTGGCTAGATCTTATATTCGGGGAAACACGGTAGCAGTCTAGTTTCATTCTTTGCACATGGCTTTCCAATTCTCCTACCACCATTTATTTAAGAGGCTGTCTTTTCTCCATTGTATGTTTTTGGCTTCTTTGTCGAAAATTATTGGTTCATATTTATGTTGGTTATTTCTGGGTTCTCAGTTCTAATCCATTGATCTGTGTGTCTTTTTTTCTGCCAATACCATACTATTTTGATTATTGTTACCTTGTAGTACAAGCTGAAATCAGGGAGTGTGATACCTCCAGCATTGTGGTTTTTTTGTTTTTGTTAGGTTTGCTTTGGATATTTGGGGTCTTTTGTCGTTTCATACAAATCTGATGATTTTCTGTTCTATTTCTTTAAAAAATGCCATTGGAATTTTGATGGGGATTGCATTAAATCTGTGTATTGCTTTGGGTAATATGGCCTTTTTAACTATGTTGATTCTTCCAATCCATGAACATGGAATGTCTTCCCATTATTTTGTGTCTTCTTCAATTTATTTTTAAAATGTCTTATAGTTCTTTCACATCCTTTGTTAAGTTTATTCCTTGGTATTTTATTCTTTTTGTTGCAATTGCAAAAGGAATTTTTTAAATTTCTTTTCCTGAAGTTTTATTGTTAGTATATGGGAATGCAACGGACTTTTGTACATTAATTTTGTAGCCTGGCAACTTTACTGCATTGAATTATTGTTTCTAAAAGCTTTTTGGTGGAGTCCTTAGGGTTTTCTATATATTGCATCATGTCATCTGCAAAAAGTGACAATTTAACTTCTTCATTCCCAATTAGGATGCCTTTATTTTTTCTTTTGCCTGATTGCTCTGGTTGGAACTACCAATACTATGTTGAAAAGCAGAGGTGATAGGGGACAGCACTGTTGTGTTCCTGAAAATAGAGCAAAGGGCTTCAGTTTTTCATTGTTGATTATGGTATTAGGTGAGTGTTTGTCATGTACGTCATTGACAGCTATGGATACATCATGCAAACAGAGAATAAATAAAAAAATATCATCCCTAAATGACACATTAGATGAAATGGACATAATTGACATTTATAGAGCACTTCATCCTAAAATATCAGACTATGCATTCTTTTCTAGTGTACATGAAACATTCTCAAGGATAAACCATATATTGCGACATAAAACTAGCCTCAGCAGATTTAAGAAGATTGAAATCATACCAAGCATATTCTCTCATCATAAGGCTTTGAAATTGGATATCAACTGCACAAAAAGCAGTAAAAACCACACATATGGAGAGATTAAAAAACATACTTTTAAAGAACGACTAGGTCAAAGAAGAAATAAGAGGAGAGATAAAAAAAATACATAGAAACAAATGAGTTCTGTTAGTAGTTGCTTTCTATCTTTGTGTGCTCCCTGACTGGGGGCATAAATATTGATGACTGTTATGTCTTCTTGTTGTATAGTCCCCCTTATCATTATTAAATGTCCACCTTTGTCTCTTGTTACCTTTTTTATCCTGAGGCCTCTTTTATCTGATATGAGTATAGCTACACCTGCTTTTCTCTGAATACCATTTGCTTGGAATGTCAATTTCCACCCTTTCACTTATAGTCTATATTTGTCTTTGTAGCTGACATGTGTCTTTTGAAGGCAGCATATGGTTGGGTTTAGTTTTTTGATCCAATCTCCTACTCTGTGCCTTTTTATTGGTGAATTCAGTCCATGTACATTTATGGTGATTATTGATATATGAGGATTTGCTATCATTCTACCTCTGGTTTTCTGGTCGGGTGGTGTCTCCATTGTTTCTTTGCCTTTTTTGTTGCTGTCTGTTATTTCATTGTGGTGGTAATCTATTAATTTCTCCTCTGTTCCTTTTTTTATGTTATATATTTCAGTTCTGGATTTTTTTTTGAATGGTTATCATTAAGTTTATGTAAAAGAAAGTTTCATATTTAGGCTATTCCATTTTCTTCAGCATGCTTCCCTTCTCCATTCCCTTGTATTGGTTAAGACCTTTACTCTCCTCCCCTGTTGTGTTTTTGTTGTCACAAATTATCCCTATGAAACCTGTGAGTTGATTTCTGCACTGCAGTAGCAAGTTGTCTTTTTCCTTCTTTACCCTATATGTTGTGTTTAAGTGTATAGTGTCTTATTTGGAATGGAGTTGCGATTTCCAGCTTCTGTCTGTCTGTTTGTAATACTACTCATAGTTTTGCATTCTTTTGCTTTTTTGTTTCAGGTCAGATAGCATCCTTCAGTATTTCTTGTAGTGCAGGTCGTGTGTTAGAAAATTCCCTCAGCTTCTGTATGTCTGGAAAGGTCTCTATTCCTCCTTCATATCTAAAGGATATCTTTGCTGGATATATTATTCTTGGCTCATAATTTCTCTCTTTCAATACTTTGAATATTTGAATCGACTCCCTCCTGGCTTGTAGAGTTTCTGCTGAAAAATCTGATGATAATCCAATGGGTTTTCCTTTGTAGGTTACTGTCTTCTTTTCCCTGGCTGCCTTGAGAAGGGGAGTGCTAGGAGTCTGACTTCTTCCCTCTACCATGACTTCTGTATCCCAGGGATGCAACAATCTCAGAGCTCCGGATTCCATTCGGCATCTTGTGGCCCACATCTCCCCACTTCCCCCTTTCCTTCCTGTTCTCCCAATTTGCCCATTTTAGATAATTTCAGTTACACGTCTCTTAGTCTTGCCTGTCTGCTGAGCAGAGAGTCCTTTGTGGAATTATAACTGTTCAGTTTGTTGTGAATTCCAGGGGAGATTTTAAGAGGCTTACCTCACTCCGCCATTTCTATGATGTCATCTAATCATCATTTTCTAATTCATTTGTGTGTGTGTTGTGTGTGTATGCGTGTGTATATTTGACTCTTGGGCAATTTATAATTATATTTGTAAGATTCAAGGTATTTCGGGATTTTCAAGTTATGTTTCTGTTTTTCATATTTAGTTTTATTCCATATTAGTAAAGGAGCATGATCTGAATGGTGTAAATTTTTGGAAATGTTTGTGACTTCTTTATGTCTCAGTATATGGTCAATTTTGTAAATGTTTCATATGCATTGGGAAATAATTTATTATATTCTGCCCTGGTTGAATGCAGTGCTCTATAAATATTAATGAGTATGACATTTTTAACTGTGTTGTTCTCAGTTTTTCCCCTTTTGTCCTATCAGTTGCTAACAGAGTTGTGTTAATATCTGGAATTACTATTGTGGGTTTCTTTATATTTTATTTTACTTTTTTATTAAAATTTATTGGGATGACAATGGTTAGTAAAATTATCAGATGGTAACGGGCAAGGGAGTGGTAGATAAGGTTAAACGGGGTCGAATATTTGGTGATGATGGTTTTCTTAAATTATTGTATTGTTTCAATTTTGTTTTCCATATTTTGATATGCGTTAGTTCCTATTAGTTAAGCATTGCTATATCTTCTTCTTATATTCAGAGTGTTGTCCTTGTGATATAAACCTTTGGAGCTAGTGATCTATTCCTAAGTGTGAAACCATTTAGTACAAGAAATTTACTTCTATTTGATGATCTGGAGTATTCACAGATTGTTATAAATAAGGATTTTTCTTATTTGTGTGTTTTATATTTCATAAATATAACACCTGCTAAATGTAGTGCCTTTGTATTAGAAGGAAAATATTTTATCTAGAGATATTTAATTTTAATTCATCCAACAGAAATATGCAATTAATTTTATATTACTTCTTTTATCAATATTTGTAAACAGTACAGCAATTTCAGTAAAAGATTTGGTAGAATTACTTATTTTCTATTTGTAAATTTGACAACATTTATGCATTAAGCATTTTCCAAATATGACCCCAAAGAACAGATGTATTAATTAAACTCCCAAATAGGAATCCACATCTTAAGAATTTACCACTTACAGAGAGCAATTTCTTGCCTTTCTCCTCTCCTTTACATTATTTCATCTTATTCTTTATCAAAACTTTTTGAATCATTCAATCCACATAATTTTTATTTTACATCATTGTGATTTCTATCATTTTCTGTAGATATATTTGAGCATTTTGATTTTTTAATGTATCTTTATTTATTTGTTCTTTGTTATTTACTAAGCATGCAACTGGAAATATTATGATTCCCTCTGTGTCCAAGAAAATTTCTAGCTCAAGAAATCCTTTTATAAAACGGAAGAATCTATGAAGTTATTTTAGTTCATCTTGATTATTTCAATTATTTCTGCTCAAGAATATCTTTAAAATATACAAGTAAGAAGCTATTTTGAGTGCCCAAGTATGACTTTTTGTTGTTTGTTTCCTTTTATTATAAATGTTATCATCTTTATATTAGTATGCTTTAAATTGTTTGACAAGTCCTATGTTTTTCCTTCCTGATATTATCATGATATATTCCCCATCCAAGAAAATTGCTATTACTCACATTTTTGAAAGAACTGTAAAAAAATTTGTTTTTCAGTACAATTATATGGGATCAGAAATGATGGCTGTAACACAGAAAATTATCCAAATTATTGGCCTTGTCAACACTGTAAGTTTTAAGTTTCTTACATTTATTATTCTATGAAAAGTCATTGAAAATTTATTCTATCATAACAAATTAATGACTTAAAGGCTTTTAATTAGTTTAATATCCAAAATAATCAACCAAACTTTTTCTTCATTTTTATTACTGTTTTGATGTAACTATTTGTGTTACTTGAATAAATATAACATAAATCTTATTTCTAGATGTTTACTCAGTTCAAATTGACTGTGATACTGTCCTCCTTGGAACTGTGGTCAGATAAAAACCAAATTTCTACCAACGGAGATGCTGATGATTTATTAAAAAGATTTTTGGCATGGAAAAGGGACTATCTTATTCTACGGCCCCATGATATAACATTCTTACTTATGTAAGCATAATGTTCTACATTAATAAATATATATATGTATATATATATATATATATATATATATATATATATATATATACACACACACATATATATGTATATATAAATAATTCCATTAATTTGATAATTTAACATATTTGTGTTTTTTCAACTTTTTGTAGGCTCCTTTGGAAATGTTAAATAAAATACAGCTGTTGACTTGAAAGTGTAGTTAGAAAATGATAAAAGAAATTTTAATGAATCAGTTATATAACAATATAATTCATAATATAGTTTATGTGAAGAGATCTGCCTTTCATGAACATTTTACGATATCAACTATACTACAGAACACCTGTTAGCCTGAGCTTCTTAGTGATGAGAAATTGACACTATTCAGTTAATATTACCTATAATATGTTAATACACTTTGTGTGTACTGTTTGACTAAAAGCAACTTGTTTTTTTGGTAATATTTCATTTTTAAAAAATATTTATCTTTAGGTGAGTCAAGATTTCTTCTTCCACAAATTAAAAATCTCTTTTGTTTTAACTTTAGTAATCAAAATAGTGAGTGCAGAACAAGGGAAACTAAAGGTAATTTGAGATAATAAAATTATATCAAGTCTAAGAATTAGGCGAGGAAAGAAAATTGGTATTAAAGTGAATTATAGTTTTCAATAATTTGAGCATTTTGTATAATAGGTATTATCCAAATCAAAAGTTGTATGTTTGAAAAATCGTTTTAAATTTTACGTCAGATTTAATTTAACTAGATGTAAGCTAGTAAATTATTCTGAATAATTATGCTATAAAAAAGCAATGCTATAATGTAGTTACAGGAAACATCCTAAATATATGGGAGCAACATTTGCTGGCACAATATGTAATAAAAGCTATGATGCTGATATTGCTATGGTATGTAATTTTGTCCTTCTTTACATTACTATTTTTCTAAACTTTATATTATATTTTATAAGTATTACTATACATAATTAAGTAGTGTATAATAACTTGATTTTTTTGTCTATATGTATATTTATTATTATTTTGTTGGCACATTATTTTAATCTCAGAAAGTGTATTTAATTATAAATTTCAAACACAAGAAAAATAATATTAACGAACATTAATATATCCATTCACCAAGAGGTATTATGCGTACTAACCTTTGCATCAGATTTTCTAAGGACCTTTACCTAAAACAAAAGTAAAGCATCTTGTATGTTTCCTTCAAATTCAAGAAATAGCAAAAATCATGAATTTGTGCTTGCCATTATATGAATATTTTATACTACTACAAATATATGTATTCATTAACTATACTCATATGTTATTGTACTGCATTGTTCTTATTTTATGCATCATTTCAGAACTATTTTGCACAGCTTTTAAAAAGATATGATGAAACATATAACTCTACTACAATTAGTTCTTTTAAAAATTTTATTTTATCAAGTAATGAATATACTTATAAATACAAATGGTTTTACAGTACTCAAATTGAAAAAAAAAAACACAAACAACTAAATCAGTTTCTTGCATAATCTATACCCCTTGAATCTTCTTTCTCATTTTTCAAAGCTTTCTCTCCTGACACATAACTTGATGTTCATTTATTTGTATTTTTTTATTTTTATTTTTAAAATTTATTTACTGTGATAAAATATATGTAACATAAAGTTTGCCATTTTAACTGTTTTTGAGTGTACAATTCAGTGGCATTAATTATATTTACAATGTTATACAACCATCACCAGTATTTCCAAAAATTTTCATCACCCCAGATAGAAACTTTATACCCAGTAAGCAATAACTCCCCACCTCTCCTTCCTCTAAGCACTGGTAATCTCTAACCTACCTTCTGTTTGTATGAATTTACCTGTTATAGATTTGTCATATAAATGGAATCATCAAATACTTGCCCTTTTGTGTCTGGCTTATTTCACTTACCATAATCTTTTCAATGTTGTAGTTTCACGTTGTAGTATATGTGTCAGAACTTCATTCTTTTCTATGGCTGAATAACATTCCACTGTATACCACATTTTGTTTATCTATTCTTCTATTGATGAACACTTGGGTTGTTTCTACCTGTGGCTGTTGTGAATAATGCTTCTATGTGCATTGGTGTGAAGTATCTGTTTGAGTCCCTGTTTTCAACTCTTTTGGGTACATACCTTGAAGTGGAATTGCTGTATTTTTAAGCTACTGTATTTGTTCATTTTTGCTATCATTTCTTTTTAAATAAAACTTTTATTGAAGTACATTTGAAAGAATATTATCAACACTTCAGAAGGCTCCAATGAATCATGCCTTCTCCCTCTTACCACCCAAAACAAAGAAAACAACTATCCTAACACCTATCAGCATTGGTTACTTTGATCTCTTTTTTGAGCTTTTTGTAAATAAAATAATATATTGTGTATTCTCGTATCTGCCATTTATTTGCTCAAAATTAGACTGAAAGTTATTCATGTTTGTATGTATAAGAATAGTTCATTCATTCCTTTACTCTATATTTTTAAATAATATGCCCATGAAATTTCTTGAGTTGTCAAATTTAGACATTGCCTACTGACTTCCTATTATTGAAGTCAGAATTTTACATCCTAATAGCTCATCATATCTACATTCTGCCTCTTCCATTCTTCCCCTATAATTATATTGCTTATTAAAATCATTTATTATTCTCTAATGAGCCAAATAATGAGCTAAGATTAAATTACCTCTATTGCATATTTGTTTTTTTCAAAATTTATAATTGCATCATACCTATTTTGCCCCAATTTTTTTTTTAAATTAGGAATTACCTCTACTTTTTTACATGTTTTGAAAATTCCTTTTTTAAATCCTGGAGACATATCTTTTTTACCAATCTATGTTAGACTTTTTGCATAGCTCGTGTTTAAGAATCTTTAATCTTGACTCTTTTGGAGTATGTGTTTGTTTTTTATGACTTGCTTTCTCATTTTCGTAGAATACGTACTCCTTAATTTAATGAAAAACTAGATGGACAATTGTTTGGAGTTGCATGATTTGTTTGGGAGTTGCATGATTGAAAATGTATTTAATTCTTTAAAAAGAGTGTTTGGTTAATTTTAGTTTAATTGTACCTTAGAATTTTAAAGGTCTTCTTTTTTGTCATTTATCTTCTGTTTAGAAATTGTATGCCTTTATTATTCTCATTCATTTGTATGTGGCTTGCTTGTTTTCTCTATGGAAACATTTAAGGTCTTTTTATCTTTGCGTGATGTCTCTTATCCAATATGCTGGTTATGTTGAAGTCCTTTGATCTGTATGCTAATTTACTTCTGACCTGAAAAATTTTACTATATTATTTGATAATTGTTTTTCTTTCCCTTTTCTCTCTGGAACTTTGTACATTATATATTAGAGCATTTTGACTCATCACCTAATTTATTTTTTTTTCAATTTATTTTCTTTTAGTTCTGTATCTTTTAATATTACTTTATATTTATGTTTTGGATCAGTCACTCACCTAAGTGTTATCAGATCCATTTCCTGCTTATGACCTGCTCTGATCTATCTCTGGTTTTGTGGTATAGTTTAAAATTAAGGAGTGTGACATCTCCAGCTTTGTTCTTTCTTCTCAAGATTGCTTTGGCTATTTGGGATCTTTTGTGGTTCCATACCAATTTTAGAATTATTTGTTCTAGTGCTCTAGTTCTGTGAAAAATGCCATTGGAATTTTGATAGTGATTGAATTGAATCTGTATATTTCTTTGGGTAGTATGGGCATTTTAACAATATTAATTCTTCCAATCCATGAGCATGGACTATCTTTTCATTTATTTGTATTATCTTCAGTTTCTTTCATCAGTGTCTTACAGTTTTTACAGTACAGCTTTTTCACCTCTTTAGTTAAATGTATTCCTCGATATTTTTTCCTTTTTGATGCTATTGTTAGTGGATTTTTTTCTTAATTTCTCTTTCTGTTAATTTTTTATTAATGTATAGAAATGCCAAAGATTTCTGAATATTGATATTGTATCCTGTGACTTAACTGAATTCATTTATTAGTTCTAACAGTTTTTTGGTGGAGTCTTTAGGGTTTTCTATATATGTAATATCAAGTCATCTGCATATGGCGACAGTTTTACCTCTTCCTTTCTGATTTGGATATCCTTTATTTTTCTTGCCTAATTGCTGTGGCCAGGACTTCCAATAGTATGTTGGATAAAGGTGGCAAGAATGAGCATTCTTGTCTTGTTCTTGATCTTAGAGTATTGACCATTGAGTATGATGTTATCTGTGAGTTTGTCTTATATTGCCTTTATCATGCTGATGTATGGTCTCTCTATACTACTTTATTGAAAGTTTTCATCATAAATGAATGTTGATGAAAATGCTTTCACTGCATATATTGAGATGATCATATGATTTTTATTCTTCATGTCGTTAAGGTGGTGTATCACATTGATTGATTTGTGGATGTTGAACCATCCTTGCATCGGTGTGTGATCCATTTAATGTATTGTTAAATTCAGTTTGCTAATATCTTGTTGAAGATTTCGGCATTTATGTTCATCAAAATATTGGCCTGAAATTATTTTCTGTGGTGTTTTGTCTGGTTTTAATATCAGGGTAATGCTGGCCTCATAAAATGTGTTTGAAAGCATTTCTTCCTATTCAATTTTTTCTTATTTAGGTACCATTTTGATTTTAACAATTCAACAGGTTGGTAATTAGAGGCCTTTTCTGTTTATTTCCCAGTAGACGGTGGTATAGCATGTTTTTCTTCTCTGGTACTTGTGCTGTTTGTATCTCCCAGGTTGCTGGCGCCTTGCTGTTGCCAATGTCATTGAGGTAGGGGGTACCACTGTGGTTATGGACATTGCTGGCAGCATAATTGGGATGATGGGTGTCTCTCTGTGTCTGGGTTGCCTGGGTTTCAGGGCATCACCCTTGTGGTGGAGGGATGGGGAGAATCGGGGTGTGAGGATGGAGAAGCCAGGTTCATGAGCCTGTAGCATCTGCTACCTGGTTCCCTATGACTGCTGGTGTTACTGTGGCCGAAAGGCTGGACACACTTGCGCTGTCTCTCCTGCTGTTATAGGGCTCTCTGTTGGTATGGGCACTGCTGCAGCTGGAAGAGGGAGCCAAAGTCTGCTGCAGGCACCAATCGGCTGCTGCCCTTCTTTCCTTTTATTGAGGCTGTGGTATGAGGGCTAGAGTTGTGGACACTGTCTCCTTTGCTGCTTCCTTATTTGCTGGGGCTGTGGGCTCAGTCAGGGCAGCCAAGGAACTGGGGTTACAGACGCCATCCTTGTTCCTCTTTCCCTCTACTTCCTCTATGTATTTCAATACACCCACCTTCAGATGCACTGACCTCTCAGGATGTTGATCTATCAGGCATCCGAGTGTGTTGAGTAGAAGAACCTTTGTTGGGTTGTAGATGTCCCACTAGGTGTACATTGAAGGAGAGAGACAAAGGGATCATCTCACTCTGTCCTGATGCTGATGTCACTTATACAACATTTTCTTTATCAAATCATCTACTGACAAACACATAGGTTGTTTCCATACCTTGGCTATTTAAATAATGCTGCAATTGATATGAAAGTACAGATAGTGATTTAATTTTCTTTGTATATACAATCTAAAAGTGGGATTGCTGGATCATCTGGTAGTTCTATTTGTAATTTTTTGAGGATCCTCTGTAATGACTATAGCAATATACAGCCCTGGGGTATCAGGGTTCCAGTTTTCTTTGCAAACTCACAGACATTTTTTATTTCTTGTGTTTTTTATAGTAGCCATCCTACCTGGTGTGAAATGATGTCTCATTGTGGTTTTGATTTTTACTTTTATTTCCCTGACGGTTAGTGACGTTGAGCATAGTTTCATTTACGTGTATCTGTTTGTATGTTTTCAGGTCCTTTGCCCATATTTAAATTGAGTTATTTGTTTTTCTGATATTTAAATCTAAGAGTTCATTATATATTTTGTATATAACCCCTTATTGGATATATGTTTTGCAAATATATTCTCCCATTTCTCCCATCAGATGCCTTTTCATTGTGTTGATTGTATTCTTTGCTGTGAAGAAATATTTTAGTTTGATGTAGTCCACTTATATATTTTTTGCTTTTGTTGCCTATGCTTTTGGTGTGAAATAAAAACAAAAAGAATCATTGCCAATATCAGCATCAAGGAGCTTTTCCCATGTATTTTTTCTAAAAAATTTACAGTTTTAGTCTTTAATCCATTTCAAGTTAATTTTTTGTGAGTGATGTAAGGTAGGGGTCCAATTTCATCCTTTTGAACATCACAATCTTTTTTTAATCTGCAAGATCTCTAGTGATGTCCTCTTTTTTCATTCCTGTGATTAATTTTTTTTGTATAATCTGTCTTCTCTTCCTCTACAGTATAACTAGGGTGTTATTTTATTCTGTCGCAACATGTTATACAGGGAATCTATTTTTAATTGTATAATTATGAAAGTACAAGACTGTTTCCTTTCTCTGAGCTGGCATTAAAAGTCCAGCTTCTGGTTGCTACATCTTTCCCTAAAACCTGATGGTGAACCAGATGTCATCTCTTATGTTCTGCTTTGGCTTTAACCTCCTTTCTAATTTTGATACTGGGATTTTCCCTTTCTTTCAAGCTTAGCTTTTATAGGATAACAGGAGACAGTGCCTATTAACTCTTGTTTCCATGTTTCTATATGATAGTCCATGGTTTTATTCATACACATGCACACATATACACACAATCTTTTTTCTTACAGGTATGAATTTTATATACTGTGAATTCAATTGATGTAGAAATGTTAGAGAAATTCTAAGAATTTTGCTTATAATGATTAAAAGGATGAAAAAAAATCACAGTTTATTTATCAAAGTGAACTAATATGGAATGCCACTCTGTAGGGCCACCAACTTTTTACAAATAACTTCTCATTCCTAATTTCATTACTATGGCTGTGCCTATATAACTTCTGTCCTATCATTTCTTCACTTTACTCATTTTACTACCACCTTTGACTAAGTTCCCATGTAAGCACCCTACACCTATTCATATTGCTAGGTTATTTCCTAAACTTTATATCTCAGCCTAAATATCAATTCCACAAATATGTTTTCTAGTATCCTTAACTAAATAGTTATTCTCCTCCTCAAAATTCTCTATTGGAACACTTCAATTTCTTCAGGGTACTTTTCATGACCTCTTTATGTTTGGGAAGTTTGTGGTGAATTTCCTATTTATTTTCTTTCTTCCCTTCTATAATATAAGCTCCAGGTGTGGAAAAATTCCGTTTCTTTCATACATGCCACTATATTCCCATCTTCTATCATAGTGCCCAATGCATGTGTATACTGAATTAATATTTATTAGATGGATTAAATTAATGAAAAAGTTGAATAAATGTTTTATATTGATTGTATCAGAATACTGTGTGTGTTTAAGGCGGTAGCATTTGGGCATGCCAAATTTCAAACCAGAGAAGATTGACAGTTTGGTTACTTTTTACAGAATTTTATGCTTCTTAGTCAATTAACTGGTATGGATATTCATGTCAATGACATATCAAAATAATGTAATATAAAATGTGCTAAGATAAAAAGTAATATAATTTAAATTTTTGTAGGAATAAAAATGCTCTAATACTTTGGTTTTCTTCTTACATAATGGTTTTCTCTTAAATATTCTTTATTTTAGTACACAGATGCAATAACTTTGGAGGGATTTTCAGTTATTATAGCTCAACTACTTGGCCTAAAAATTGGACTAACATATGATGACATCAACAAGTGTTCTTGTCCAAGAGCTGCATGCATAATGAATCATGAAGTAGTGTAAGCCTTCTTTTTTCTTAATTAATTTCACATATATATTTGTGAGGTTGCTTACAAAATGCAATGATTTTTTTTATTATGTTCAATTCCACATCAAAAATTAAAAAGATATGTTGTACATGATTATATATCACACTAACAGATTTATGTAAGGGATACAAGACTCCAGAAATTGTTCAATTCCATGATTAAGAAATATCCACTCAAGGGAATTACAGGGAAAATTTTAAGTTTTATGAAGACTCTGAAATATTATATAAGCATCTGATACTATTGTTGTTTTGGTTGTTGTATCTGTTACTCAAGGCAAAGATGTCTAAAATGACCCTTAACAATATTACATAGTACTGGCTTTGCCTAGTATTTAGAAGGAAAAAAAAGGAGGAGGAATTTGAAGAGGAAAAAAATTCCTCATTGACAGATATTGCTATTGACTAACTACATAAATGAACTGAACAATCAGTATACAGTTAGAACAACAACAGCATCAAAAAAATTCATCAGGATGATAAATCTGGAAAAAAAATTAATATGTGTATAACAGCACTAAGAAAATAGATGACCTATTATAAAATGGCTATTTTTTTCCAGAAGGGGTTTATAAATTCAGTACAATTCCAATCAGTATTTTAGATTATTTTTAAGGGACTTGATAAATTCTATGGGTGGTAGTAAAGTGGACATAATAAATATAGACAACCTTTTGAGGAGTATGAAGCGAAATTTATGATCAATGAGAGATTTTTATTGATGGGAGACACTATATACTATCTATAGACTGATAGAAACAAAGAGAAAGGAAGGGGTCAAACGATGATGATGTTGCATATAATGACAACTTAAGAGCAAAATCATTGAGTAAATTAGAGAGGACAGGATCTAGTGCATACGTAGAGAGGCTAGTTTTTATTCGAGTTGGGTATATACAATTTTTGTGATAGAATGTTAGAAAAGTAAATAGATAAATATGTAGGTAGTTTTGTTAATAGAGCTGATAAAGATGAGGACAATTTCTTCTGATAGAGAAAGGAGTATAAGAACTTTGATAGAAGATGTGAAACACATATCTTGGAGACTGAAAATTAGAAATGACCTTGGAAACATGATAGGGTTGTTGGTCTTTGAAGAGATACTTATAATTTGTAATTACAAATTTAATATGAATTAAAATATCATGTTTGTTTGTTTTGATCCATTCAATTTCAGTTACCAAAGTACACATGTAAAGAAAGGGGATAATTGAGGTTTTTGCCAAGTTAGCGTCCTTGGAATTCAGAATTAGGCTTGCTGGGGAAGCTGTGTTCTCTTGAAATAATTATTTCCATTTTTTTTCTCTATCCTAACTTGAACGCTTTGGATAAGAAAATAAAGTACTTAAAAACACCTGCCTTAACTCACTTTATTTTATAGTTATCTTTATGCCAGATGGTAAACTTCCCAGAAACAGCCAATCATTTAATAATTACTGTATGTATACACACACACACACACACACACACACACACACACACACACACATTTCTTCCTTTCCATGGCCAATTTTTAAGCAGAGATTAAAAATATAAGTTGTTGTATACCCCCTTAAACAAAAGTTCCAACTTCTAATTAATATGTTTGATTTTCACTCAAAAAAGCATGTGGTCCAAATAGAAAATAATCTGAGTTCCTGTCCAATTTTAAACTAATTTTGTGTAAAAATATATCAGTGCTCAAAGTTTATAGCTTTTTGCATGAAATTGGTATGCAAAATGAGTGGTACTGATGCTTATTACAGAATTGTACTCCTGAAACTTATGTAGGTTTACTAACAATTGTCACTCCAATAAACTTCAATTTAAAAAAATGAAGAAAAACAAAGTAGATAAAAGTAATAGAGAAATTTTCTTAAATAATATTATTCCTTGTGATATTCCTCCAACTTTCCCTTATTTATCTCATTACAAATGGTTATGTCAGTGAAAACTAAAGCATTTCTCTTTTTTTTCAAACTCTCCCAATTCTGAAACCTTAGCAGTTATATGTTTCTTTCCTTGGAGGCTCAGGAGACAACCTGAGACCTCAGTGATTTCAAATATACGATGTAGCTGTTCAGGTGACACTATTTCAGACATGATTGCTTGCAATGGCGCTATGCAATAAAAAGAAAATGTGAACCACACATATAATTTTAAATTTTCTAGTATCTGCATTAAAAAATTAAAGGAATCAGATGAAATTAATTCCAATGCTATGTCTTATAATATATGTTATTTAACCAAATATATTCAAAATATAATTATTTAAACATGCAAGCAACATAAAATTTGTTAATTTGATATGTTATATTCGTGTGTGTGTGTGTGTGTGTGTGTGTGTGTGTGTGTGTATTGAAGTAGGGTGTGAGAGAGAGAAAAAAGTCCAGGACCACAGCTGTGTTATCAGTCTGAGCAACCATAAGAATAGAGTTGCTAGAAAGTGAGAACAGTGGATGGAGAAGGATTGGTTGAGATCAGTCGTTCACTATTGTACATAGTATATTTGAAATGTGTATTGGACATCCATTCGTCATATCTATTAGATAATCCAATGAAAATATAACTTTGAACATGAAAATAAAGACCTTTATGAAAAATTTAATACAAAATTTAGGTCACATAAAATAAATTTAAAAATACTAATAAAAAAAGTACTGTGTAGAATAATAAATATTGAAAATGGAAGTAGAATGTGGGATAGGACACAATTTCAGATAATGTGGCCAAGAAAGACCTCTTTAGGTGACATTTGAGCAGATATCTCACTGAAATAAGGGAAGGAAGCTTTAGCTGTATAAGAGAACATGTCTGGTAGAGAGAAAGATGATGATGATAGATAGACAGACAGACAGACAGATAGATGATAGATAGAAAGATACACTTTCAATGTCATTTTTAAATTGTTAAAGATAAGCAATGATAAAGTAAAGTTTAATCTTGGTTGACTTTATCTCTACTAAGGTACAGTTTTTCATTTGAACTATCTTGCAAATTATATCATTATATATGGAGCATTGTTTAGATGTAGTTTTATTAGCCAGGTTTATTTACCCAGGAAATTTTATTTAATTTTAGGGGTTCCAGTGGTGTAAAGATTTTTAGCAACTGTAGCATGCATGACTATAGATATTTTGTGTCCAAATTTGATGGTAAATGTCTTCAGAACTTTCCAAATTTGCAACCATTCTATCAAAATCAATCAATGTGTGGTAATGGGATTCTGGAATTTAATGAAGAATGTGACTGTGGCAGTGAAGAGGTGCGTAACAAAGATTGAAATTTGAGCACAATTTCTTGTGTTACTAATAAATAATGGTCATGGTATGTATGGGATAATATATTCAACAATGTCTTCAATATAGAACTAAGAAATGAAAATGAGAATAAGATACGTGAATCACTTTCCCACACCTCTCCAATTAAGAAGATACATAAGTCAGAAAACTGGTTTTGCACTAACTGTTCCCAATTATGCCAGAAGAGAGATTTTTGAATATATAGACTAAATGAATTTCTTTTTATCCACAACTTATTTCCTGATTCATTTGATCTCAGTCTCTTATTTTCTTTACAAACTTCTGAATTTGGTTCAGATTTTTCCCTGTCTCTTGTGGTTGCAAGAATGTTGAAATATTATATTTTTTTCTTAATCATTCTCAAACATTCCTGTATTTCCAAGTTTCAAGATGATCAAAATTTGTTCTATTTGCTCACTTTTAAATATAGGTATGCAGTCTACTATAGTTTCATCAACCAAATGTTCAATGCATACTATTCTCAACAGATAGGACCACATGTTTAGTCTGTGAAAATACCATTAATGTATAATATTTAGTAATTCTCCTCTACTTAAATAAAATATCGTTTCTTCATGATTACTCCCCAGCAGTTACTGCAATTTCTTACCCATCTACAAAAATAACTGAACACTACTTGTTTATATAACATTAAATTCCTACTTAAATTCTCTTATCATCTACCATTCCCCCAAATAACATGGGGATGTAGATACAGCATAGAGAAAATAGTAAAATAGTAAAGCTTCATTGAATTAACAATAGTGTATAATTGAAAAGTTGAACACAAGAAAGTATTAAATAGAACTTAAGATTATGAAACAAGAACTGTTAAGTGGTTGAACTAGAATAATATTTCTTCTCATGAAATTTTAGGAATGTCAATTGAAGAAGTGCTGTGATCATAATACATGTAAACTAAAAGGCTTGGTAGAATGTGGTTCTGGACCATGCTGTACATCAGAATGTGAAGTAAGTTTTCAACATTAATGTAAAGGAAATTGAACTTTGATAATAGAAAGCTCTGTTGATTGAATTAAGGTAGAATTGATAAAAGGAATATAGAAGTAATTCAACAGAACAAAATAGTGCATAAACAACCACATGCATATAAGGAAAACTATGAAATAAAGAGGCATCTCAAATTATCCTATTGTGTTGAAAACACAGTTTACCACCTTCTAAATTATCAGATAAAGAGTAGAATAATCACATATATTACAATTATAAAAATAATCAACTCTCAAGGAAATTGTGAACTTAAATGGTAAATTACTAATTGTGAAAAAGTTGTAACATGAATAGCAGACAAAATGTGTAGCATACAGAATATGCAAAGAACTCTCACATATTGATAAGTAAAAGGCAATCACACACATACACACACAAAGGCAAAGAGCATGCACAGGTAATTTACATCAATTCAAAGTAGAATTGTTCAATGTATACACTGCTCTTTTGCAGTAATTAAGATAAACATAAATAAAAATAACAATGCAATATCATAGAGCAGTCATCCAAAGGCAATCTTCAAAACAAGAGTGTCAGATATTGACTAAGGAGTGGGGATATAGATCTTTCTTGGATAGTGTTTGCGGAATTTTTGAATTGCTGTAACTCCTTTGGTGAGCAATATTTGCATATCTCTGAATAGAGAATAAATTATCAAATTAATTGATCATCATCATTATCTCTTTTATGTATACACCTTAGATTAGAAACATGCACATGTGTGGAAAGAAAGCTCAGGAAAGAATATTAATTACAGAATTGTTTGCAATAGCAATCATGAAGGCAAACTTAATATTTATTGGCATTGGAATGGTTACATAAATTGCTGTATATGGTACAAGAGTTAATAAATGCAGGCTAAATATATATGCACTAACATGATATTATCTTCAAGCCTTATGTTTGGATAGAAAGCAACTTCCATAATGTAAAAAATACATATTTTTTTAATTAAAATTTATTGGGGTGACAATGCTTAGTAAAATTGCATAGGTTTCAAGTGTACAATTCTGTATTACATCATCTATATATCACATTGTGTGCTCACCACCCAGTCAGTTCTCCTTCCATCACCATATAAATTGACCCCCTTTATCCTCTTCTATCCCTCCTCTCCCCTTACCTTCTGGTAACCTCTGAACTGTTGTCTGTGTCTAGGAGTTTTTGTTTCTTTGTTTGTCTTGTTCCTTTGTTGCTTTCAGTTTTATGTCCCACATATCAGTGAAGTCATATGGTTCTCAACTTTTTCTGTCTGACTTATTTTGTAAATTATATACACATAAATACCCATATATTATTTTTAAACATTTTTTTCAATTAAGATACAATGTTTTATAGTAAAATTCTTTTAGTGAATATTTCTGAGTATTATGACAAATAGATTCAGTCTTATAACTAGCACCCCATAATCAAGGGATGGACAATTTCATCACCACTCACAAAAAAATCTCACTGTGCTCCTTTGTAAGTCAATCCATACCTTTACCCACAGACACTGGTTATGGCAGACATATTTTTCACTTCTTTAATTTTGATTTTACAAAAATGTAACATAAATTGAATCATACAATATGTGTAAACATTGTCATTAGGTATCATAGTATAACATTTGAGATTTAATCATGTTGTGGTGTTTATCAGTAGTTCATTTCTTTTCTTTTCACTGATTAGTATTCCAAATATCGTAAGGGTGTATCACAGTTTAGTATGTTCCCCAGCTGAGGGACATTGGGGTTGTTTTCAGCTTTCAGTGATGAAATACAGCTGCTATAAGAAATATTCATAAGCAGATTTTGTATGAACATAGATCTACATTTCACTAAGATACCTGGAAGTGAGATTGCTGGGTCATATGGTAAATGTATTTGGAACTTTATAGGAAACAGAACCAATTTTTAAAAGTGGCTGCACTACTTTGAATTCCCACCAACCATTTATGAGACTTATGAGACTTAGTTGCTCTGCAAACTAAATGCAAACTGTGAAACTATATAATATGTAGTTTATTTTATCTTTGCTATTGGTTTATTGTTTATACTTTAAAATTCATTTTACTGGTTGTCCCAGAGTTTACAAATCTTTGATTAATAAGTCTGATTTCATATAATATGCCACTTCATGTACAGTGACTTGATCTTATTATATAGCACTACCATATACTATAAACACAAAATATGTTGTTACTATGTTTGCTCTATATCTTTTAGAGCAAGTAAGGAAAAAAGTCTTATCCTTTAGAGCAAGTAAGGAAAAAATTGGAAAGCCACATGCACAAGAATGAAACTAGACTGCTTTCACCATACACCAAAATTAACTCAAAATGGATCAAAGACCTAAATATTAGGCCTGAAACAATAAATTGCATAAAAGAACGCATAAGTACTAAACTTATGGATGTTGAGTTTAGAGAGGGTTTTATGAATTTGACTTCAAAGGCAAAGAAAGTAAAAGCAAAATAAATGAATAGGACTATATCAAACTAAGAGGCTTCTGCACAGCAAAAGGAACCAACAACAAAACAAAGAGGAAACCAACCAAATGGGAGAAGATATTTTCAAACAACACTTCTGATAAGGGGCTAATATCCAAAATATACAAAGAACTCGTACAACTCAACAACAACAACAAAAACAAACAATCCAGTAAAAAATGGGCAGAGGACCTGTACAGACACTACTCCCAAGAAGACATACAAATGGCCAACAGATATATGAAAAGCTTCATATATATGTTTCATATATTTCATATGAAAAGCTTCACTAACAATTAGGGAAATGCAAATGACAACCACAATGAGATACCACTTTATACCTGTTAGAATGGCTATCATCAACAAGGCAAGTGTTGGCGAGGCTGTAGAGAAAAATCCTCATACACTATTGGTGGAAGTGGAAACTGATACAGCCACTGTGGAAAACAGTATGGACTTTCCTCAAAAAATTAAGAATAGAATTATCATATGAGCCAGCAATCCCTCTTCTGGGTATCTACCAAAAAAACAAAAACAACTGAAAACATCTATCCATAAAGATACATGTACCTCTATGTTCACTGCATTCACGCTGGCCAAGACATGGAAATAACTAAAGTGTTCTTTGATAGATGATTGGATAAAGAAGATGAGATACATATACAATGGAATATTATTCAGCCATAAGAAAAGATGAAGTACTACCATTCACGACAACATGAATAGATATTGAGATTATCATGCTAAGCAAAATAAATCAGGCAGAAAAATTTTGTGATTTTTTACCCCTATGTGGGATATAAAACTGAAAGCAACAAATGAACAATACAAACAAACAAATAAAAACTCATAGACACAGACAACAGTTTAGTGGTTACCAGAGGGTAAAGGATGGAGAGGAGGTGGTAGAAGAAGGTAAAGGGGGTCAAATATATAATGATGAAAGGAGAACTGACTCTGGGTGGTGAACACACAATGAAGTATATAGATGATGTATTATAGAATTGTACACTTGAAACCTATATAACTTTAATAACCAATGTCACCCCAATAAATTTTTTAAAATATAAAAATTATAATTAACATAATTTATTTCCTTTACAGCTTCCTTTTGTAGATTTCTATTTGGTACTCTATTCTGTGTGCCTGAAGAATGCCCTTTACTATTTCTTCTAATTTAGGTTTGTTGATGTCTCTCAATTATTATTTTCCCAGGAAACACTGTTTCTCATTTCTCAAATTTATTTCGCATTCATTTTAGAAATATATATATTCACCAGGTATAGGATTCTAGGTTGGAAGAGCTTTTAATCACATTTAAGATGCCATTTCATTCATTTATTACTCACTTTTGTCTCACTCTATTCAGTGTTAAACTGGACTGTAGTGTGTGTGTGTGTGTTGTGTGTGTGTGTGTGTGTGTGTGTGTGTGTGTTCAACATATACAGTGGGTCAGCACTTGGACACGGTGAACTTCATTATGTAAGGCAATAAATGGCTGATTTAGTCAGCATACCAGAATTTGACAATAACTGAACAATTTATCTGAGCTATACAAGGAGGCCTTTCTACTCTTAGATAATAATAAATATTACAATGATGATATCTATTATGTAGTGCATTATTTATCACATGTTGTTCTAGGCACATTTTCCAGTAATTTAGTTTAATACAAGAACCCTGTGGGTGAATGATTATTACCCCAACTTTACAAATAAGAAAACTGCAAAACAGTGATTATGTGTCTCACTCACACAAATGATCTAGTAAAAAATCCTAGCAAGAAATTGAAACCCAGCAATTTAGCTCTTCTGTCTCTCCAAGAACACAATGGTAGCGTTAAACTAATTTGTTCTGTCACTCTCCAATTTCTGGTTGAGTCAGATTGCCTCCTAATGTAGAATACAAAGCAGTTTACAAACGTGTCAGAGAGGATCCTTTTGAGACAGTTACTTTTCTTCAGGCTTCCTAATGAATAGTGTACCTGATTTTTCCTTCAGAGAACTTGCTGCTTTGGTAACTCTGTGACTCCCTCAAGTATAAATAGACAGGCATATTTAATTTGATAAAACTCTTCAGTAAGTAATTGAAGGCACTCATTCATAGAACATGATTTTGTTTTTATTTTTCCTCCTAGATAGCAGTAGCAGGCACTCCATGTAGAAAGAGTATTGATCAGGAGTGTGACTTTCCAGAGTATTGCAATGGAACTTCTAGTAATTGTGTTCCTGACACTTACGCCTTGAATGGCCACTTGTGCAGGTTGGGGACTGCATATTGTTATAATGGACAATGCCAAACTACTGATAACCAGTGTGCCAACATATTTGGAAAAGGTATTGCTCTTATATATTTCTTTTACATTAAATTTCAGTCCTTCTGTAAGATATCATACGAGGTCTGACAATTAAGTTTGTGAACTAATCCTAGAAAAAGTGCTACATGCCTCATTGCTGAATGTCACTACGGTCACCTTCAAAGTTACTCCGCTTGGGAAGCTATGCACCAACGCCAGTGCCTAGTCCACCCTTCAAAGCAATTGCGGAACTCTTTCTGCAATGGCCATCAGAGCTGTCGTCCTATTACCCTTGATGTCCTGAATGTCATCAAAATGTCTTCCTTTCAATATTTCCTTTCTCTTTGGGTAAAGAAAGAAGTCACTGGGGGCCAGATCAGGTGAGTAGGGAGGGTGTTCCAATACAGTTATTTGTTGACTGGCTAAAAACTCCCTCATAGACAGTGTCGTGTGAGCAGGTGCATTGTTGTGATGCAAGAGCCATGAATTGTTGGCAAAAAGTTCATGTCGTTTATCTTTTTCATGCAGCCTTTTCAGCACTTCTAAATAGTAAACTTGGTTAACTGTGTCTAGTTGGTACAAATTCATAAAGAATAATCCCTTTGATATCAAAGAAGGTTAGCAACATTGTTGCAGCAAGTTCACGAACTTAATTGTCAGGCCTCCTGCATATCGCACAACTCAAGAAGTGGAAGAATCTGAATGATAAGTTCAATAAAGATTCAATTTGAATTAAAAATGTTAGTTTCTGAAAGAGTGTTTAAAATTTTCCAGGATAGTATTGTACATTCTTTATCTCATGGTTTGATATTTGTCTGTGGTAATTAGCTACCTGGGTAAAATCTATGTATGTAGCTCATAATTTATCTAGACCTTAGAATGGCAAGTCAGTAAATTCTGAAACTTTACTTAATCTCCTTTTAGCTCACATATTCATGATATAATTTTAAAATCATGAATCATTAAAAAATTCAGAATGAATTTCAATCAAGTATAACCATATTTCCCCACTAAAGAACTGCTAGGTTAACAGCAGTCATAGGTCATGATGGAAGTTCATTTTTATATTTTACTTTTAAAGCCGTTTTTGAGAGTAATTCAAATAAAACTTATGCATATATGCTTGATTTTTTAGACAGTAATTATTCATAATACCCCAGTATGATTTTGTATTTTCAGAAGAATTTAATTAAATTTGAATAAATCAAAATTACTCAGCAAGATGCATCCAAATATAATTACTTGCTAATTGAGTAAAGGTAGTATAACACTAAATGTCAGTTATTTGCCCAGCGGTAATATAAGGAGTATAGTTTGTACCAAATAACATGCTGTGTGGTTCATGTTGTGTTTCTAATGTTTGTTGTAACAAGTTTCAGATTAGGTGACTTAACCAAAAGTCAAGCTGAGCTGCAGACCTATGATCTCTTAAATCATAGGTCAGTGCTATTTTCTGTATGCTGTGTTGTCAGGATAATACTTTTTATTTTGTTGTTTCTTTGTTTTTGTTTTTCTTTTTCAATTCTTATTTGTATTTGAAAATACTATTTGCCATTGTTACAGAAAGTTTTGATCAAGGTTTAATACATCACTTAAAAATAAAATTAAGTAATACTTTCTATAAGATCCATTAAAGAGAGTCTAGGACATATTCCTTATTTTAATAAATAAATCTTTGACCCAGAATTGAGTTACTTGACATTTGACATATTTTTAAGTTCTAATTAAAACAAAGATGTTTAGGTAAGAATGAACCATTCATGTGTGTTTCTTCCTCTAATATATGTTCTATAATCCCCACAAAACTTACTCAAGTGGGCAAAAATTTTGATCTTTTGATGCAGTTCATTCATTCATTGATTCCTCTTTTATTCATGTATTTGGCTCCTACCTGCTGCAAGTATTTTTTTTTTCTTGTCCTTATGTTACCAAAAACTGTAGGGTAAAAGGCTATTCGAAAGTAGTCTAATATATTCGATATATGAATTAACAAACAGTATTTTTAATTTTGCATTATTTTAAAGGACATTTTAATTTTTAAAGTAACTGTGGAAGTTTAATCAGATTAATCATATTTGTCCATGAAAAAAAAATATATATATATATATATATTTATACTGAGTGTGTTTGTACCCAGAGCTGATGATATTTAACAAGGCATTTTGAATAAACCTGTTTTTCTTCCCACCAAAAAAAGAGATAAAGACAGTAAAATATAAACACAAAATAAATATAAAACTTCTACTTTTGCTGAGTGCAGCTTAAAGGAAAAAAATAGAATGCTGGAAGAAAAATGAGGCATAGTGGACAAGGAAAATACTACGAGTTTTCATTAGTCTCTAGCTGTCAGCTCACTCCTTCAAATTTGTCTCAACAATACAGACAAACCTCTCCCAAAGGTAACACATATCCAATGATTAATTGAGGTTGGTTATAAAGGCCTGGACATTTTGGCCCAATCAGTCACAAAATCAGGTACAGTTTGTACTCTGGCAAGCTGTTTATGCTCCATAGCTACCCATGGGTTAGGTCAGGTCTTTGTTGGGCCTGCATGTCAGTTTAATTTCTCCTCTGCTCCATCCTGCTTCCTCCCTCTCATTTCCAGATGTTCAGATCAGTAACAAATACCTTATGTCATACTGCATCTAGATTATGGCTTCAGGAGGCTCCAACCACAAACAGTTGATATTCAGAATAGTGTGAGAAAATAGCCTACAAGATAAATCTTGAAAACTAAATCACTCACTGTCAGTGAGAACCTCATCACTGGTGGAAGTTGATAATATACACGCTGAGTGAACTGGAATAATATACTAGTGAAAGAAAATGCATTAGCTGGTACAATTAAAATGTACTGGGGAAAATCGTAGCTATAAGGACAATGGGATTGAATGGCTATTATTAGCAAAATTGAAACGTATGAAAAGTTAACAAAAAGGTATGCATTTGAAATCAGAGTGTGACCTGGAAGCTCCCCCCACCCCCACCTCCCGTTGACTTATAAAGAGGCTTTCCTTTCTTAAAATAGGAGTTTAGAGATGGTTGAAAACTTTATTTTCAAGTTGAAGGAACTCCAGAAAAGGTTAAATTCTCAACCAAGTCTGTTTTTGCCAGGGTTAAGGTTCTTTTTGGGGAAAGAATGGAACCTGAACTTGGGATGGGAACAATTGAAAATATTTACCTCCAAGTTTTCAGACTACAAACTTCTGAATCTATAGAATGGTAGAACCCTGTCCTCCCATTCCACCACCTGCTCCCAGTTAATGGTGTGTGTTACCCTTGCTTGAAAATAATGCAGAAACCTATCATTCCTAACAGAAATTGTATCCTTGCTGGGATCTTCTCCTTTGCCCTCCTGGCCACTAGCTGAAAATTGAGTTATGGCACAGCAGAATAGAGGCAGAATGTTCTGGAACTAATTAGTAAATTACTAGTATTTTAGTAAATTAGTAAAAGAACTATACCCTAATGGAACTGTAGGTCCAAGCCAGCAGTTACTACCAGTATTCATGGAACTGGATTCTGAGAGTGCTTAACATGAGATTGGATGAAGGAACAAAAGTTTGGATAGGAGAGAGTTTACTGTTTTGGGAGCACTCTCCAAGATACAAGATTTAGCATCCTGGCAAGGATCCTAGAAGATAGGATCCAAGATTGTTTCCAGAAGCATGGAAAAAACATGACGGCCTACTCTAAGTGAAGTTTAAATGACAGAATTATGATACAGACAGTGGAAGAAAGGAAAAAAAGACTCGAGGAATTACATATACTGTAATTTGTATACAGTATGTGTAAGGCCAAATGATTAGACCCAACAAGCAAGCCCAGTGACAGAGGGAGTGTGCTGGTACTAGGAGCGCCAGAATCACTATGTTTCAATGCTGAACTTCTCTGCAGCCCCGGGGTGATGGCACGAGATGGTAGGAGATGATACAATAGGATCACTAGCAATGGGCGTTATAAGATCTTGAGAAAAATCAAGGCCAGGATAGCAGAGCTTGGCTGCCAAAAACCAGATGGATAAAATTATTGTAATAAGAAGTAGGAACAGAGTAGCACACATAGATACCTGATCTATAGACAGTCAGGGAGATAGCTAATAGAATATGATTTCTATTCTATTGTGTTCTATGGGAAACCAACAAGGGTATTACCCAGTTTGTACCCTCAAAGGAAATAAAACATGAATGACTAGGAGACTGAAGAGAGTTAGCTTAATGAATGCCATAATCCTATGTCCAAATTCTGAATCTAAACCAATTTTCAGAAGTAAAACTCATAGACTTAAGGGGAGCTTAAGGGCCCAAAAGGAAAACTTTATAGCACCTTAGCAAATATTCATGTTAGCAATTCCCCTAGTAGAACCCTAAATGACATATAACTATTTAATCAGGTATCTGTTCACCGGGGAAAAGCAAATACCCAAGCATTTTGGAAACTGGTGAGCAATGAGTCTTAATTGCTGTGGATACATGGAAGCCCAGTGTCACCATGGTTTCTCTGTGAGAATGGGAACTTATAAGGATCAGGGAATAAATAGAGTCCTTACCAAGCTTCAGTTTACAATGGCTCCACTAAGTCCACAAATTCATTCGGTTATTGTTTCTCAGTCCTAGAAATGTTGTAAGAGAAAGACTCTGTAACTGTCCTCTTCCAGAAATTAGTGCTACCTTTAAAAATCCAAAGGATGCAGAGGTGGTTGGCTGTATAGCCACATTTAATTATGCAATCTGATCCCTGCATAAACCAGATGGTCCCTGGAAGTTAATAGTTATGTGTTGCAAATGTAGTCATTTAGTAGATAAAGTAATTGTGTCTACTGTGCCAGTTGGGCGTCTATGCTGGAGCACATTAGCATGGCCTCAGATATGTGGTAGAAGGGTAGTTATTGATCTGGCAAATGTATTTTTCTCTATTCCTGTTTGAAAAGAGAATTTGGCTTGGAATGGATAATGGCATGAATTTTGAGTTTTCTTCCACGCCTATGTTTATTCTCCTGCCCTCAGTCATAACATAGTTGAAGAGATTTGGGTATCCCAGGAAGTATCACATTGATCCACTCCACCAAGGATTTTGTACTAATCTGACTAAAAAGCAAAGTATAGCTACTATGCTGGAGGATTCATAAAAACACATATGCTACAAAGGGCAGGAAATAGACCCTGGAAATATTCAGGAACCTGTCACATCTGTAAAATTTTTAGGAGTTCCATGGTCAGAGGCATGATGTGGCATCCCCTACAAAGTAAAAGACAAATAGTATCTTGTATATCCTATGGGGGGAAAAAAATAAAAGTACATCTGGAAGGCCTCTTGGGGTTCTGGAGTCAGTATATTCCAAATGGAGAAGTACTGCTTGATTCCATTTACTGGGTGATATGGTATGTTGCTAATGTTGAACGAGGTGAAAAGCAGGAAAGGGTTCTGTAGCATGTCCTGACTGAAATCCCAGCAGCCCTGCATTTTGAATCATAAAACATGGCAGACCCAGTAATATAAGAGGTGTAGATCGTGAGGAAAAAAACCATGTCGTTTGGGGCATATACCAAGGCTCTTTGGGAGAATGACAGTGCAGTTCCCTGTGGTCCTACAGCAAAGTGGTGCCATTGAAGCTGGAGAAATGTACCACTTTGACAAAACAACTTTGGACACACTACTTAGCCCTGTGGAAATGAGAATCTGACTTTCATATGCCAAGTGACCATGTGTTCATAACTATGCATCATAAATTCAGTCATATCAGAATCACTGTTAGATGATTAGATAGATTTAAGTTATTCATTCATCTTGGTTTAAGCAGACTCAAAAAAGAGAAGGCAGAAGAAAAATCCTTGAGCAGAAAATCCATAACAGTATGTCTTTCTCCCACTTACACCTTTGTTTCTCCCTCAGCTCACACATGGGATTGATTTCATTATGACCAGCTGACATACAGAGGGAACAAGCCTAGGCTTTTTTTATGGATGTGTTGGCTCAGTAACTGGTTATAAAAGGACATTAGCCATACTGTGATCCCACTTGGGCGGATGCCTTGAAAGATACTGACCACCTGGTCATCCAGTATCTGTGGAAGGAGCAATGGCCAGAGGTTACAGTATAGAAGTATTCATGGACAGTGACAAAGGGCCCAGCTGGTTGGTGGGGAGCCTGGATATGGAAAGATTGGAAAATGAGGGACGAGAGTTCTGGGATAGACATATGTGGATAGAGACATGGAAAAGAACAAGAAATGTGAAGATCTTTGTATTAATTTACCAGGTTAACACCCATCAAAGAGCACCCACCATGGAAGACACACAAAACAACCTGGTAGACATAATGACTTAGTCAGTTTACATAAACCAGCATCTGTCATCATCCACCCCAGTGCCTGTAGGATGGGCACATTTCTGAACTCTTTCTAATTATTTTTATTACTGCTTCTGAAATAACTGATTCTTTGCTGAGTTTAGATTATATCTTTCCTGAGTATTAGCACCATCTGGTCAAATGCTGCTTTGTAACAAAGATATATATATGTATTTTTTTCCTTAACTCTTTGCCTAGGGCAGCAAACTCATTAAGGCCATTTTGTCCCATTAAATTATTGAGAAGATAGTTTTTCCAAATGTTTTGTCATCACAAATCATGCATCATTCTCCTTTTAGTCTCTGATAATCATTTTTTTTTACCACCTCCTGCCAAGCTCCAATTACAATGCCACATATTTTAGACATATTTTTATAATAGAACTCCACTTCTGGGTATCAATTCCTGTGTTTAATAAAGTGAAAATAACCCTCAAATCTCTGATATTTACATATCCAGTATACCTATTCTGCTATTGCACATTGTCTGTACAATGACACCCAGACTGACAGATGAGCCTCTACTTAAAACATTGCTTATCAAGAATATGGTACTGTAAGTATTAGCTTCACAGGCTTTTGCCCATAAGTGACATGTTTCAAATATCTCATTTCATTAAGCAGAGCAATTTACAGAGTCAAGCTTTATACCCATTGGAGTAGGAAGTATGCTTTACCACAGGGAGGGGAAACACATTGTTTTTAACAATAATATAATTTACTACAATAGATATAATCTTTTTCTGTGTTCTATTCGGTAAAACAATTGCTTCTTTCTACTTGCATTGATAAGATACACATAGGAAAAATATGATCAAGATGATTTTTTTGATTATGCAATAAGTGTTTCATTAGCTTTTTATTGACGAAAGTTTAAATTGGAATTAAAAATAATAATTTAACAGATGTATTTGCATTTTAAGGGGCTCAAGGTGCTCCATTTGCCTGTTTTGAAGAAGTTAATTCTCTTCGCGATAGAATGGGAAACTGTGGTTTTAAAAATTCGCAACCATTACCTTGTGAACCAAAGTACGTATACAAAAATGATTGTGTCAGTGAATTATGTTACTTGTCAAGAGATACTAAATAATAATGGACAGTAAATCATATGCCAGGAGAATAGTTTGAAATGGCATTATATGTATTTTCCTTGTATACAATTGTTTTCTTTTCCCTTATTTTTTAGCCTGGTATTGTCCTAATAATGAGACTAGGCTAAAAGAAGGAAGAGGCTTATTACCAGAAGCTGGAGGTGGGCACAAACTGCCAAAAAATCAGAAACTTGTGCCCTCTATTGAGAATTAAAATTGAATTTTTTATTAAGTCAATAAATGATAATGATCCTAAAGCAAGTGCTTTAAGACATAGCATTGTTTTGAAAAATAGCTTTTTCTTTGCTTCCAAAACACTGATATGTAAAGCATGGCAGTACTTATTGATAGCTGAATATGGAGTTCTAGAATATAGTTTTACTATAAACTACAGAATAAAAGAATTTATGAAATCCAATAAAGAAAGTACCTTCTCCATAACAGATACTTTCTGAATTTCATATGGATATTGAAAATGAAAGAATCATAAAGATAGTGACAGATAGAAGGTTCACCAAGATAGAGATATAGGAGGCTTCTGAATTCTTCTCCTGGCACAGATACACTGAAAGTTCAGAAAAACATGGAGTGATTACCTCTGAAAGAAATACAGAAACCAGCTAAGTGATTCCTATATATCAGGCAAATGAGAAAACAGCTACATCGAAACAGGTAGAGACACACTCTCACCATAAACCCAACCCCTGGCACAGCACCATACAATTGAAAGGGAACTTCCAACTCCCAGTTTTCCCCTAAGAAGCAAAGGATTTGGACCCCAATATTTAAGACTCTCACCTGAAGGACGAGATCATAAAATATGTAGTTCTGAGAGCCAAAGAAACTTGCATCCAGGAGATCCACAAGACTATAGCGAAAAAAGGAGTGGTTGTTGAACTGTAAGCATTTGACATGGGTTTCTCCCTGGGCACTGTGCAGAAGGAGCAACAAAAATCACTCATCTCCCAGTCTTTTCCTGAAAGAAATCTATGTGCATACTTAGAAAGCTGCCCCCTAAGGGTCAGGTTTCCAATTTAGCACACTACTAGGGACTGGCTGCATTCCTCCCCAGAGACTTGGGAAACTAATGGACATTTCCCCGGCCATCTCCTTGTAGTTCACTGCACCGATTACATGTGGAATCCAAACAAAGAAACCCAAAAATCAAACGCATAGAAACAGAGAGTAGAAAAGTGGTTGCCAGTGGGGAAAAAAGGAGACGTTGGTAAAATGATACAGATTTTCAGTTATAAGGTGAATGAGGTCTGAGGTTCTAATGTATAACCTTGTGACTATAGTTGATAACACTGTATTATATGATTGAAATTTGCTAAGAGAGAAGTTAAATGTTCTCACACACAAAAACAGGACAAATATGTGAACTGATGAATGTGTTAATTAACTAGATGGGTATACACTGATACCAAATCATCACTTTGTACGATTTGATGTCATACAAATCATAAGACACAGACTAGGAGTTTTGTAAGCCTCTTAGAGAAGCCAGTATCCCACCCAATGATAGATTACAAATGGCTAACTAAACTATTTATGGGATAACCTTTGGTATGCTTGTGGCGTAAAGGGCAACTAAAAGTTCCTTAATTATCAAGGGAGGAGTGCAGAATTACTGGAAGTATCAGCATGTTGGAAGAATCTTAGAATAAAAATAGAGTCTGTGTATGTGGGGACAGAATACCAGAGAGCGGTTTCCAGGCTCTCAACCTCACGTGAAAAGGTGCTGGCTGGGGTAGTAGATGGCCAACAGCTGTGACTAATTGGACATCAGCTGTAGCCAGTTAACCATTGGCCACTAATATAACTGCCGTGGCTACGCTGGGGGAGTTGGTTGGTTGGCAGAGAAGCGGATGGCAGGTTGTGGATCATGTGGTTCCTGCTTCCTGTGTCTCCAACCCAGCCGCCAGCGAGAATATAATGGTATGACTCCCCTATCTATGGCTCCGTGGGTGTTCCTTTTTGGCCTCACCATATCCTGCGTTCTTGTGCGGGGAGCGGGAGCTGAGACCCCACATGACAGAGTACTACAGAGATGTACTGACTAAAGATAGTGGCAGGGACTCTGGGCATAATCTGAAGGGACTCAGATGGTACACAGAGTGTAAATAAATGCAATCAGCCACTCTCAGCCAATGTTGGGTAACATAACCAGACTGGCTAAGCTATATCAAAGTGGGGACAGGTAATGAATTTTCCCCAAAAGTGTATTAGGTCCAACCTAATAATAAAATATGATGAATGCTCTAATACATCTGGAGGCGAAACAACAAGGTTGAAATAGGAAATGAAGTCACGTCTGCCCATTTGAGTTGTGTATAATTTTCAATTCTGCTACATTGCTAATTAACTGGATTGCATTCAATTGTTATGCATCATAAGATAACGTTATTTCGGCATTTTTTTCTGGGTTTAAACCATCAAACAGTATTTATGTTACTACCCATGTAATATAACACTTATTTGGAACTTAGTATCATTAAAAGACAAATGATAAGGACTTTTCTGCTTTCCATTTCCAGGGATGTTCTCTGTGGAAAATTAGCTTGTGTTTGGCCCCATAAGGATACTTATAAAAGTAACGTTCAATCTGCAGTTTATTCATATACACAAGGGCATGTGTGCATATCCATTACTACTGGGTCATCAGATGGAAGTAGATCAGATGGAAGAGATTATGCCTATGTGGCTGATGGCACTGTGTGTGGTGCACAAATGGTAACAAAACACATTCATTTATATTTAGCTGTGTTAAATCACGTAATTATCAGATATTATATTACACGATGACTATCACAAATTTACTGAGTAGATTTTAACCAGGTACTATCACTTATTACCCACATTATATTGAAAAGGTAATTAAACTAAGCCTCAATTATCTAATAATACTTTTCCAGTTAATCAGTTATCAGTCCTTATTGAGAAGATATACATGTGTTTTAAACACAAGATTCCACTAACTGACAGGTGAATTTGTCTTTAGATCTTTGAATTCTAACAGCTTTAAATCATACAATTCTAATTTTGAGTTTTCAATTTTCCCTGCTTCACAAAGAAACATAATTGAGCTTTCATATTTGTTAAATCATCTACTTATATATAAGACCAAAATATAAGTGTGAGAAGTTTGGAAGAAACAAACAAGAAGTGTGTTCTAGGAAAGTACTGTTGCACTAATGTACAGCTCATGTACATATGCATATGTACATACATATGAACATTTACACTCACATAGTTATAAGATAAAGGGAGAAGAAAAATGGTTCAGAGGTGTAGTTACTCCATCTGGAACTGTGAGGGCACACATTCCAGAAAATATAAGGCCTCTGAGCTTAAAGCAGTTGTAAATCAGTGTGTTGCATGCAAATGGCATTCAGCACTTACTTGCTGAATTAAAAATAATTGTATACTTGAAACCTGTATGATTTTACTAGCCAATGTCAGCCCAATAAACTTAATTAAAAATAAATAAAAACAAAACAAAACCTTGAAATGGGAAATCACTTAGCCAATTCTTATATTTGGGTGCAGTGATCCTATTCCCTTGGGAAACTTGCTTGCTGTGGTAGGCAGCTTCTAAAATGGCTCCAGAGATTCCACTTCCTGGTATTCACTCCCTGTGTATTTTTAGGGAAATCAAAAGAATATAAACTAGGAGAGCAATTAACAAAATAGAAAATGATACATGAGACACAGGGTCACATGTCCAGGTGACTAATTACCACTGGATTACCCATTTTGACTTAACAAGGGTTTTATAAGGGATACAAATTAAGTTAAAATGTTTATCTTTCCAGATCATTCTGATCACTATTATAACAAAGATACATGATAGTTTACAATCCAAAATATTAACTCATATTTGAAACCCAAACAAAATTAATGAATTGCCTTCCAATTTTTGAGGTGGCAAATCATTAACATTAATCTAACCAATTATAACAGAACATTAACATAATATAGAAAACTCCTTTGAAGGAGATTTGCAATTTAATTCCCAATGATAAATATGAAAACCAAAATTATATGACATTATTGCATAACTAAGTTAAAGCAAACACCCTAAGATTTTTTTTCTTAAATTTATTGTTGTTTAGATTTTTGTATTGGTATGCCAGTATCTTTGCATCAGAATCAGAGTAATATGGAATGAAAATCCTCAATTTAAGCATCTGTTATGTATGTATAACAAATAATTTTTCTCATATCAAATTTGTGAATGATTATAAAATACTGCTTTTTTTTAGTACTGTGAAAATAAAACCTGCAAAGAAATTAATTTAATGGGATATAACTGTAATTCCACTACAAAATGCCAAGGGAATGGGGTAAGTAACTTTTATTTTTACAGTTCTAAATTATGTGTTATGTTTGTGATGAATTCAAAGTAAAAAATGTATCCTGTTTGGGAGAATTAAGGGTCTAGGTTACTTTTAAACTGACCTTGCCTAGAACTAGCTAACCAACAAAAAGAAAATCAGCTGAGCTAATTCAAACGCTATTAAACAAATTGTACTGTATAAGTATTGAATTTATTTTAAGTACCTTCAGTTTATGAATTAGGAACATGTTTAAATGAAAAACATTTATTTTCTTATGCAAATAAATACATGTTTTACTCATATTGTGAGCATACCTTGTTCTCCCTCATACTCTTAATAATTAAAATTTATAGCCATGTAATATTTTGCAGAGAGTATACTTAAAAAACATGTTGCCATGTTATAGAATTTTGTTTGTTCTTATGAAAAGGTTTCTAATAGAAAATATATTCTCATGTAAAAAGCTTAATTTCTTCTCAACTACTTATCTATTTTAATCTGATAATACAAATTTGTTGTTACTTTTACATTTAATTTTCATTTCTTAAAATTTATGATTTTGGTCCTTTGTTTTATTATTTTCCTAAAACAAAATCAGTGTATATAGTCAACATATGAATGATCTCAAATTCAGCAAATTTATCAGTATCCAACTTTATAATTTTAAAATTGGTTTAGAATATATAAAATGCCACTACATGGTCTTTAACTTTTTGTACGCTGGTAACAAAAAGGATAGCTACATTTGTATGTTTTGTATTTTATTTTCTATAGTTAAAATTATTGGCCTGATCTTTGGCTTTCCTTTGTTTAATTATCTGTTTTAAGTCTCAGCATTAATATTTTTCAATTTAAATGTCAAATAAAATCTAACTGAATCTAGGAGAATCTGTTTACTTCCCAATGACATCTCAACAAAAAGGCAACTGTATCATTTAGAATTAATAGAGTTGATTTACAACTCTTTCATTTACGATTCCTGTTCAATTTTATGAACATGCAGTCGTTCAGAAATCTCATTAATTGTGAACTGTTGGCAGTTAATATAGTGTTGTTCTGTCTGCATTTGTGATATACTTTTTTTTATTGGTAAGACTTTATTTTTTAGAGCAGTTTTAGGTTCACAGAAAAATTGAGGGGAAAGTAACAGAGATAGTCCATGTATCTTTTGCCCCCACACATGCATAGCCCCCCCAATTATCAACATCATACGTCACAGTGACACATGCATAGCCCCCCAATTATCAACATCCTATGTCACAGTGGTACATTTGTTGCAATTGATGAACCTACACTGACACATCATCCTCACCTACTGTCCATAGTTTACATTAGGATTCACTCTTGGTGTTGTACATTCTACGAGTTTCAACAAATGTATAATGACATGTATCCATCATTATGGCATCATAAGAGTATTTTTACTGGCCTAAAAATCCTCTGTGCACCTATTTATCCTTCCCGCTGCCTCAACTATGGCAACCTCTAATCTTTTTACGGTCTCCATAATTTTGTCTTTTCTAGAATTCATATAGTTGGAAATATATAGGATATAGCATTCTCAGAGTAGTTTCTTTTACTTAGTAATATGCATTAAGGTTTCTTCATGTTCTTTCATGGCTTAATACCTCATTTCTTTTTAGCACTAAATCATATTCCATTTTCTAGATTTACCACTGTCTATTCATTCACCTACTTAATAACATCTTGGTTGCTTCCAAGTTTTTGCAATCGTGAATAAAGCTGCTTAAATATTTGTGTGCTGGTTTTTGTGTAGACATAAGTTTTCAATGCCTTTGGATATATGCTTGTCTCTTGATCAGTCTCCCTAGCAATTTATCATTTTATTACTCTGAAAATTATTGATCTAAGTATCAATACCAAGAAGTTAAGAAAAGAACAGGAGATTATATTGAAAATTTTTGTCCATGATTGACTGTAAGTGTTGGACATTACTGTCTGGTCCCCATTGTCATGGACAAAAATATCAGTGTTTCACACTTTACTGTAAAATTTGCAGTATATTTTTTAAGGTACTTCCTATTTGATTAAAGAAAATATTTTATATGCCTAATTTGCTAAGTGTTTTTTAACCATGACTAGATGTTAATTTTTATTGAAGACTTCCCCCTTTAATCTGTTAATGTACAAATAAATTTATTGATCCTTTAATATTTATCCAACCATTAATTCCCAGAATAAAATCAACCATGGCCTTTTAAAATTTAATTTGTAATGCATTATGTAACAATTTATGTAATTGTTTCTATTTTATAAATGAAACTGATTATACGGTTTATATCTTATATCTAATGTAAAATGAGTTGGGGTGATGTTCTTTCATTATATATTTTTCATAATAATTTTAAAAAAATAATTAAATTAATATACATTCTTAAAAGAAGTTTCAGAATACAGTTTCAGGTTACAGAAAAATAAGTAGAAAGTACGAAGAACTCTTCTGTGTTCCTTTGTCCCTTTATGCCCGCGCAAGTTTCCCGTTGTTAACATCTTGCAATGTTGTGCTACACTGGTTATAATTCATGAACCAATGTTTATACATTATTATTAATTAGAGTCCGTAGTTTACATTGGCATTAACTCTGTGTTTTATATGTTCTACTTATTTTGAAAAATATATAATGTCATGGATACATCATTATAGTATCATACAAAATGTTTTGGTACCCTGAAAATTCTCACATAGTCAACCTTTCTTCCCTCCCCACAAACCCCTAGCAGCCATCATCTTTTTACTATCTCCATCGTTTTGCCTTTCCAGAATGTTAGAGTTGGAATCATAACTGTGTGTGTGTGTGTGTGTGTGTGTGTGTGTGTGTGTGTGTGTGTTTCAGATTGCCTTCTTTCATTTTGCAGTATTCATTTGTTTTCTCCATCTTTTCATGGCTTCATAGCTAATTTCTTTTCATCACTGTATAGTAGTACATTGCATGATGTACACAGTTTGTTTATCCATTCCTCTGTTGGAAAACAATTTGATTTCTTCCAATTTTTAAAATCATGAATAAAACTACTGTCAACATTTATGTGCACATAACTTTTGTGTACACATAAGTTTTCAACTCATTTGGGTAAATACCACGGAGCACAATTACTGAGTCATATGGTAAGAGCATGTTTAGTTTTGTAAGAAATCACCAAACTGTCTTCCAAAGTAAGTGTACCATTTTGCCTTCCCAACCAATAGCAAATGAGAGTTCTTGTTACTCCACATCCTTACCAGCTTTTGGTGTTTTCAGTGTTTTGGATTTAGCCATTCTAATTGTTGTGTAGTGGTAACACACTGTTTTAATTTGCAATTCCCTAATGATACATGATGTTTATAATATTTTCTCATGCTTATTTGCCATCCATACATCTTCTTTGGTTAGGTGTCTGTTCATATTTCTTTCTAAATTGAAAATTGGGTTGTTTCCTTATTGTTGAGTTTTAAGAGTTCTTTGTATGTTTTAGACCAGACCTTAATTAGATCTGTCCTTTTAAAATATTTTCTCCCAGTCTGTGGCTGTTGTTTCATTCTCTAAAGAGTGTCTTTGACAGTGCAAATGTGTTTATTTGTAGGAAATTCCATGTCTTTCCTTCATAGAACATACTTTTGGTTTTGTATCTAAAAAGTTATCTCCAAACCCAGGGTAATCAAGATTTTTTCCTATATTATATTCTATGAGTTTTATAGTTTTGCATTTTACATTTAGTTCTATGATATATTTTGAGCTAATTTTTATGAAACACGGATTAATTTTTTTGTATCTGGATCTCCAGCTCCGTTTGTTTAGACAATCCCTTCTCCATTCAATTGCCTTTGCTCCATTAGCAAAGATCAGTTGACTAGTTTTATGTGGGTCTAATTCTGGTCTCTGTATTCTATTTCATTTATCTGTTTGTATAGTCCTTTGCCAGTACCACACTGTTTTGATTACTGTATCTTTACAGTAAGTATCAATGTCAAGTAGTCAAATTGATACTATTTAGTTCTTCAGTATTGTGTTGCCTATTCTGGGTCTAACATTGGTTTGCCAAATCAGTTTGTCAATATCCACAAAATAACAAACTGGGATTTTGCTTGTGACTGTGTTGAATCTACCGATAACAATACTGAGTCTTCTTATCCATGTACATGGAATATCTTTCCATTTATATAGAATTTGTTTCATCAGACCTTTGCAGTTTTCTTAATATAGATTTTGTACATATTGTGATCAATTTATAATAGTATTTCCTCTTTTGGTGCTAATGTAAATGGTATTATATTGATAATTTTCAATTATTTCAATTTTCAATTATTCAATTGAATTTTCAATTATTTATTGTTGTATATAGGTAAGCAATTGATTTGGTGTATTAACCTTTAATCATGCAAACTTGGATAATCACTCCTCAGTTTCAATAGTTTTCTGTTGATTTTTTGGGATTGTTTTCATAGACAATTATGTTATCTGAGAACAAAGACAATTTTATTTCTTTCTTCACAATTTTTATATCTTCAAAATTTTTATATTTTTATATCTTTTATTTCCAGTTCTATTCTTACTGCATTCGCTAGGACTTCTAGTATAATGTTAAAAATAAGTAGTAAGAGGAAATATCTTTGCCTTGGTCCTGATCTTAGTAGGAAACCTTCTAGCTTTTCACTATTTTATTTATTTATATTTCATCAATGTAGTGTGTTATGTTATTTGTACATTTATAAATAAAGTAGAACAATTTCTTATTTGTATATTTAAAAATAAATTCAAACCTTTGAGGAAGTCATATTCAAATAAACATACTCAAATAACCAAAAGTAATAATAAGTTTCAGTCCCTGAAAAACAATAAAGGGGATGAAATTCATAAACCCAGGGAATACTTCTCACATTTCTTTTTCCTCTTCACATTTTTCTTTCACATCATTTTATATTGGAGACTTTCATCTATGACCATTGAAAGTTCACAAAATAAATCCTCTTTTTCTCTGAACCTCATGGCTTACTCTTTTCTCTCCCCTTGTTCTCTTTTTCCTCTTTCTCCCTCAGCTTTGACTCTTTTTTACTCTCCGCTCTTCACTACTTCTCCTTGGGCTTTCTGCTCTTCTCTTCTGTATCTTAGCTTCACTTGTTCTCTGCTTTTTTCTTTCTTTTTATTTAGGTTTAATTAACATATAACATTATATTTCAAGTGTGCAAATAATGATTCAATATTTCTATACATTGCAAAAGGGTCATCACCACAATAAGTCTATTTAACATTCATCATCATACATAGTCACAAAATTTTTCTTGTGATATGGACTTTTAAGATTTACTCTCCTATCAACTTTCAAATACAGTATGATTATAGTCACCATACTGTATATTCAATTCCCATAACTTACTTTTTTTTTATAAGTGCATGTTTATACCTTTTGACACCCTTCACTCATCTTTTCACCCCTTACCCCTGGCAACCACCAATCTGCTCCCTGTATCTGAGTTTGTTTGTTTGTTTTAAATTCCACATATAAATGAGAACATGGTATTTGTGTTTCTCTTTCTGACTTATTTCACTTAGCATAATGCCTTCATGGTCTACCCATGTTGCTATAAATGGCAGTATTTAATTCTTTATATGGCTGAATAATATTCCTCTGTGTGTGTGTGTGTGTGTGATATCTTCTTTATCCATCCATCAGTGGACACTTTGGTTGTATCCATATCTTTGCTATTGTAAATAACCCTTCACTGAACATGGAGATGCACATATTTTTTTGAAGTAGTGTTTTTGTGTCTTCAGATAAATACTCAGAAATGGAATTGCTGGATGACATGGTAGGTCTATTTTTAATTTTTTGATAAACCTCCATAGTGTTTTCCACAGTGGCTGCACCAATTCACATTCCCAACACTGGTACACAAGAGGTTCCTCTTCTCCACATCCTCACTGACACTTGCTATTTCCTCCCTTTTTGATAATAGCCATTCTAACAAGTGTGAGATAATATGTTGTGGTTTTGATTTGTATTTTCCTCATGATTAATGATATTGAGCATCTTTTCATGTACCTGTTGCCACTTTATGTCTTCTGCTTCTCACTATTTAGTATAATGCTAGCTGCAGATTCTTTCTTATAAATGTTCTTTCTCAAGTTGAGTATTTCCCTGCTCCATTCCTGGTTTTCCGAGAGTTTTTATCATAAATAGTGTTGTGTTTGGCCATGTCCTTTTCTCTGCATCTATTAATATGGTCATACAACTTTTCTTTTTTAGCCTATTGATGTGATTGGTTATAATAATTGATTTTCAAATGATAAACTCACCTTATATACCAGGAGTAAAATCCATAATATTGTGTTATGTTATTCTTTTCTAAGTTGATGGATTTAATTTGCTAACATTTTTGAGGATTTTTCTATTTATATTTATGAGTGATATTGGTCTGCAGTTATCTTTTCCTGTAATGTCTTTGTCTTGTTTTGGTTTTGGAGTATTATGTCTTCAGAATGAGGTTGGAAGTATTCCTTCTGCTTCATTATCTGGAAGAGGTTGTAGAGAATTTCGTGTATTTTCTTCCTAAAATCTTTGAGCAAATTCACCAGAGAACATAACTCACCAGAGAGCAAATTCAGCAGAGACAGGTGCTTTCTGTTTTGAAAGTTTATTAAATTTTATTTAATTTCTTTAATAGATACAGATGTTTTCAGATTATATTTCTTGGGTGAATTTTTGTAGATTGTGTCTTTAAAGGAATTGGTCTATTTTATTTAAGTTATTAATTTGTGCACATAGAGTTGTTTAGAGTATTACTTTGTTATTCTTTTAATGTCCATGAATCAATAATGGTGGTACTTCATTAATTTCTGATATTGATAATTTGGATTCTCTGTCTTTATTTTTTCTTTGTTGGCCTGCTTTTGGTTTTGTTAATTTATTCGGTTGATTTTCAGTTTTCTATTTCATTGCATTCTCTTTTACTTTTCATTAGATTTAATTTGAACTTTTTTTTCTAGTTTCCTTAGGCTAGAGCTAGATTATGATTTTAGATATTTTCTAATATATGCTTTCAGTAGTATACATTAGTCTCTAAGCACTGGTTTCCCTGAATCCCATAAATTTTGGTAAATTGAATTTACATTTTTATTTAGTTTGAAATATTTTTATTTTATGTAAACTGCTAGCGATGCAAGTTTGTCATAAAGTTCTATTTTGCTGTCCATTTAAAATATTTTTTGCATCTACCACATAACAACCATGTAGGTAGTGATTTTGCCATTGACCATTATGTTGTCAACATTTTTAGTACTTTTTCTAACCTACTTCTCATATTTCAGTCAATGACTGCATGTACGACTGTGGTCCTATAAAACTATCACTGAGCTGAAAAATTCCTGTCACCCCATGATGTATTAGCTGTCCGAGCCATTGCAACTTCATAGCACAGTGCATTACTATTAAGTTGTGGTGATGCTGGTATAAACAAACCTACTGTGCTGCTAGTCATTTAAAAGTATAGCACATACAATTATGTACACTGCATAATGCTTGAAAATAATAAACAACTAGATTTTTGGTGTATGTATTTATTATACTATACTTTTGTCATAATTTTAGAGTGTACTCTTTCTACTTATAAAAAGTTTTGCTGTAAAATGGTATGTTGTGTTATATTGGGAGCAGTCTCATACATCTCGTGTTTACCATGTCTTGATTGCATAATTTTCTCTTGTGCTTGATTTAATCTTATTTAATACAGTAACATGCTGTATAGGCTTGTAACCTAGGAGCAATAGGCTATACAATATAGACTACGTATGTAGTAGACTATACCATCTAGGTTTGTGTAAGTGCATTCCGATGTTCACACAATGACAAAATCGCCTAACCGTGCATTTCTCAGAATGTACCCCTAAGTGGCACTTGACTGAATATAGTCTGAAAAAACTTAGAAAAATAGTGGTTTTATTCATTATAATTTAGGCATTTTTATATAATATATTAAGACTAACATGATTTATAGTGATGATATGTTTTTCTGTTTCAGATATGTAATAATTTGGGCAATTGTCATTGCTTTCCTGGCTATCGGCCTCCAGATTGTGAATTCCAGATTGGTTCACCAGGGGGAAGTATTGATGATGGAAATGTTCAGAAATCTGGTGAGTAGAAGTTAAACTTTTAAAATAAAATAGAATATTGTTTTATGAAATAATCAAAGAAATGTACTGACAAGTCGAATCTTTCATCATCTCCTGAGTAATTAAGAGCTATCATGAAGCGTAGCTTTAATTAAATTAGTGTTAAACAAAATTTGTAATGAGATTTTTTTCAGAGACACTCAGTTTTAATCAACTCAGTTAAATTGGTTAGAATATAGTACTCTTAAATTTCAATAAATGCCTGATTTATTTCTCTTAGTATTATAATCTCAAGATCCATTCATGTTGTTGCAAATAGCACTATTTCATCTTTTCTTATGGCAGAATAGTATTCCATTGTGTATATAGTCTGACAGAAAAAGTAGAGAACCATATGATTTCATGGATATGTGGTATATAAAAGGGAAAAACAAAAGAACAAGAAAAACAAATGAAGAAACAAAACTCATAGACACAAACTATAGTTTAGTGGTTACCAGAGGGTAAGGGGAAGAGGGGTGGTAGATGAGGGTAAAAGGGATCACATATATGGTGATGGTAAGAGAACTGACTCTGGGGGTTGAACACACAGTGTGATATATAGGTGATGTATTACAGAATTGTACACCTGAAATCTATGTAACTTTGCTAACAGTTGCCACCCTAATAAAGTTTAATTAACAAAAAGAAAAAAAGAAAAAAATTTCAATAAATGTCATAGTATTAATTAAAAACAAACTCAAATATGGAAGAATTAATGATTTACATTCCATATTATAAAACACTTGTTTATTTAAAAACAATATAGCTGATGTATTACAGAATTTTAAATTACAGATTATTTAAAAACAATATAGCTGATGTATTACAGAATTGTACACTTGAAACCTATGTAATTTTACTAACTGTTGTCACCCCAATAAATTTTAATTTGAGGAAACCATAGGATAAAGTATTCATTATAAATGAAATTTGGAAAAATCATATGGCAAAATATGAATGTATATATTTATTACAACATAATCGTAAATCACATTTTGAGTGATGGAGTACATGTTTATACTTTCCTTTTTTCCTATGATTGAAGACAAGTGTCATATGCTATTCTTTGACTCTGTCATTCATTCCTTCATTAATACATTTACTACACAAACATGTTACCAAGTACCTGGCAAGGCAATGAAATTGAGATCCATGTTTCAGAAAGTCTACTCATGCAGCAATGTGGAGAACAGGTTTCATTACATGAGTCTGAATGAAGGTAAATTACTTGGAAAACAATTGCTTTAATTAAGAGGCCCTGAAGTAAACACTGAAAGAGCAGATACAAAAAGTCATTGCATAATATCAGATATTTGTGAGTAACAATGAATAAGAAATGATGATCAGTTGTGTTTGGCACATGGAAAAGAATGTGTAATGATGATATATCCAAGTTTCCACAAAAGAATGAGTGGTTTGAAAGTGGATGAGATAATGAATTTAATTTTGAATAGCTACAAATTTGGGTTACCTGTTGAAGAATCTATGTGAAGATATCTCAGCATACATTAGAATTTGATAATGTTTCCAACTCAATAGGGACATCAGAGATTGGTATTCCTTAGTTACTTTATAATTAAAGTAGTTCATGGAATGGTAAAAATGTGTATTTTTCTGTGAGATAAGAGATTTGGGTATAACTTCAGGAAGCAATAATATTTCAGAGACATGATGTCTGACATTACTGATAATTTGTAAAGAAGGATAATAAAAACGAGTAGTCACAAGGACTTCTATTTCTTGCCATGATAGAAATACTAGAAAATTACATTAGGTATTTGTTACAGGGCAATAGTATAAGGTTATGATTCTTGAGATAAGAGAAACACATGAGACTCACCATTGTATGTTTGTGAGACAATGTCAATCATTCTTGCATATGTGTAATAGAAGATTCAGATGAAAAGGAAAAAGAGAATGAATGTACAGAAAATATATTTGATAAAATAATGCTCCCAAATTTCTTAAACAAGATGAAAAATATAATACTCAAATACAAGAAGCTAAGTGAACCTCAGGCAAGATGAATATGAAGAAATCAACAAGACAAGTAATAACAAGTGCTGGAGAGGTTGTGGGGAAAAAGAAACCCCTATACACTGCTGGTGGGAATGGAAATTTGTACAGCCACTATGGAAAACAGTATGGAGGGTTCTCAAAAAATTAAGAATGAATTACAATATGACCCAGCAATCCCTCTTCTGGTCATCTACCCCCAAAATCTGAAACCTTTTATCCATAAAGATATATGTACCCCTATATTCATTGCAGTATTATTCAGAGTGGCTAAGACATAGAAATAACCGAAGTGTTTTTGAATAGATGATTGGATAAAGAAGTGGTACTTATATACAATGGATTATTACCTAGCTATAAGAAAAAATGAAATATTGCCATTTTTGACAATGTGGATGGATCTTGAGATTATCATGCTAAGTGAAATAAGTCAGACAGAAAAAGTCAAGAACAATATGACTTCTCTCATATGTGAGATATAAAACTGAAAGCAATAAAGGAACAATACAAACAAACAAAGAAACAAAAACTCATAGACAGAGACAACAGTTTAGTAGTTACCAGAGAGTAAGGGTGGAGAGGGTGGTAGAAGAGGGAAAAGAGGATCAAATATACATGTATGGTGATGGAAGGAGAACTGACTCTGGGTGTTGAACATACAGTGCAATGTATACAAGATGTATTATAGAAATGTATATTTTAAACATATTATTTTATTAATGTTGCCCAATAAGTTTAATAAATAAAAAGAACAAATTTTAAAGAAGCTGGAGCTAGATTTCTGATATCCTGCAATATAGAGGGAGATGGTCAACAAAATCATGTCTCCAAAAGCAACTAAAAAGGTTGACTAAAACTGTCAAAACCTGCCATTTCGTTACTCTGGAAATTAATCAAAGGCAACCTAAAAAGTGTTTATTCTTGAAAACAACATCAGAAAATAGGAGTGTGAATCTGAGTTCTTGAGGCTGCTCCTATCTCTCCTGCCCTAGCTCTGTCAACAGGGTAATTTAACAGACTCAGTAAGATATGAACACCATTAGTTTTGCTGCCACTGCTTCAGGATGGGTGGGAAGAAAAAAGGGGGTTACTTGATTTGTTGGAGTATTGTCAATTACAGTGCCAATCATTTTGTTGGCAGAATATGGAGAATAACTGCCTTGCTGTACTGAGATGGCAACCCTTTTAGGAAAAACAACAGACCAGGAAATAACTATGAAGTTAATAGGGAGTGTCAGGAGATGAGACTGTCATAAGGGAAAAGATAAGCTCTCTTTCGTGGTTCCCTACAAATTTTAGGATTGTGTTTTCTGTTTCTGTGATAAAAAGCCATTGGTAATTTGATGGGGATTGCATTGAACATAGAGATAGCTTTGGGTAGTATTTAACAATCTTAATTCTGATCCATGAACACAAAGTGTCTTTCCTTTTTTTTTCCAATTTCTTTCAGCAAAGTTTTATAGTTTTTGTTGTACATATCTTGCACCTCCTTGGTTAAATTTATTCCTAGGAATTTAATGTTTTGATGCTATTGTGAATGTGAGTTTTCTCTTTCTTTTTCAGATGTTTTGTTGTTAGTGTATAGAAGTGCAACTAATATCTGTATGTTAATGTTCTATCCTGCAACTTTACTGAATTTGTTGATTAGTTCCAACAGTTTTTTTGGTTGAGTTTCTGGGATTTTCTGTATGTCAGCTCATATTGTCTGCAAATAATAACAATTTTTCTTCTTCCTTTTTCTTTGGTGGGGGGGGGCTTTTATTTCCCTGTTAACAATAGAACTATTTTATGTCCTAGCGATTCCACTCCTATTTATCCAAAGAAATCTGCAACACTAATTTGAAAAAAAAAAATATATGCACCCCTATGTTAACTGTAGTGCTACTTACAATAGCCAAGTATTTCATCTTTTCTTATGGCCAAGAAATATTCCATTGTGCATATATATATATATATATATATATATATATATATATATATATATCAGATCTTCTTTATCCAATCATCTATTGAAGGACATTTTTATTGTTTTCATGTCTTGGCCACTGTGAATAATGCTACAATGAACATAGAAGTACATATATCATTACAAATAAATAAATGTTTTCGGATTTCTTGGGTAGATACCCAGAAGAGGGATTGCTGGGTCACATGGTAATTCTATTTTTAATTTTTTGAGGAACCTCCATACTGTTTTCCATGGTGGCTGTACCAATTTACATTCCCACCAGCAGTGTATGAGGGTTCCTTTTTCTCCATAGCCTTTCCAACACTTGTTATTATTTGTCTTGTTGATGATAGCCATTCTAATAGGTGTAAGGTGGTATCTCATTGTGGTTTTGATTTGCATTTCCCTAATAGCTATTGAGGTTGTGCATCTTTTCATATGTCTGTTGGCTGTTTGATTTTCTTCTTGGGATAAGTATCTGTTCAGGTCCTCTGCCCATTTTTAAAATGGATTATTTTGTTGTTGTTGTTGAGTTGTATGAGTTCTTTATATATTTTGGATATTAGTCTTTAATTGGAGGTATTGCTTGCAAATATCTTCTTCCATTCCGTTTGTTGCCTCTTTGTTTTGTTGGTGGTTTCTTATGCTGTGCAGATGCTTTGTGGTTTTATATAGTCCCATTCATTTATTTTTGCTTTTACTTCTTTTGCTTTTAAGGTCAAATTCATGGTTTAGAAATGATAGCCTTTTAAACAAAAGGTGCTGGAACAATTATATATCCATGTGCAAAAACAGAGAAAAAATTTTGAGCTGTATCTACTATCATATACAAAAATTGACTCAAAGTGGATCACAGACCAAAAGCTGAAGCCAAAATATATAAAACTTCTAGAAGTAAGCCTTTATAACTTCAGTTAAGCAAAGACCTTTTTATATATGACACCAAAAGCACAATCCAAATAGGAAAAATGATAAATTGGACGTTATCAAAATTATAAACTTTTGTTCTTCAAAAGTCCCTATTAGGCATTTACGTAATAAAGTATTTGCATTCAGAATATATAAAAAATTATAATCACAACATATAAATAATCTTTGAAACTTAATAATACAAAACAGCCCTATAAAAATGGGCAAAATATTTGAACTAATATTTCATCAAAGAAAATATATGGATGGCAAATAAGTACATATAAAGATGCCCACAGTTGTTATTTATCAGGGAAATGCAAATTATAATCAGAAATATATACCATTACATTCTTTTAAAAAATGCTTAAATTTAAAGGACTAACCTCATGAAGCTTGGCCAAAATGTAAGGATAGTGTCTCATAAACTGCTGTTGTAATGTAAAATTGTACAAACAGTTCCACAATTCCTTAAAAAGGTAAACATTTACCTACCATGTAATCCAGTCATTTCAATATTTACCTGAGAGAATAGAATGCTTAAACCCATACAAAGCTTTGTATACAAATGTTCATAACAGCTTTATTTGCAATAGATAAAATTTGGGAACAACCCAAATGTAAATCAAGAGGTGATGGATAAACAAAGTGTGGTGTATGCAAACAATAGAATACCACTGAACAATAAAAAGGAATAAGGTATTTTTATACATGTACCAATGTGGATGTGTCTCAACATTTATGCTATGAGTAAGAAGCAAGACTGTTTATATTGTAGAACATGCAAACTAATTGACACAGAGAATGCAGATCCTATCAGTTGTTGCCTTTCTGGGGGAGCGGCAGCATGACAGGATTATAAAGTAGCATAGGAAACTTTGGATGATGGATGTATTCATTATTTTGATTGATGTAATGGTTTCATGGATATGCGTGTATACATATAACAAAACCTACCAAATTGTACATTTTAAGTAGGTGAATTTGTTATGTGTCAAACTACCTCAATAAAGCTGCTAAAATAACAAAATTTAAATAATGTACATGAGGATGTTCACACTGTTTTGTTGTCAAATCTCAGACACTAGTTAAACCCATTTTATTTACTTATCAAATAAAAATTGTAAGAATTTTACACTCAATGGAGAAAACACACAGATGTCAGAACAAAATAAAAAAAATCTAAATATTTGCCTCATTGGGGTATACGTTTGTCAAATGTTATTCATTGGTACAGTTAAAATGTTTCCATTTCATTATATATAAATAATAACTATAATAAAGGAAGGAAAATATCAAATATATGCAACAACCAAGACTATCATCCTAATGAAAATATAATTGTTACAACCAGTTTGGAAAACCATTAGAATATTTGCTAATGTTGAATATAGGCATCTACTATGAATAGGCATTGCCACTCTCAAGGGCATATATCTGCAAGATATGTGTACATATGTTGACTTAAAGATTTGTAGTAGAATATCCATAGCAACATAATTTGTAATATCCACAATTGCAAATTGCCCAAATGCTCATAGGGAATAGAATGCTTTAATGGCTATTACATCTATACAAAGATATAGTATGTAGAGATGAGAATGAACATTTTGCAACTGTAAGCAACAATATGGGTGAATCCCAAAATTAGGTAAGAAAAAGGACATTAATATGATTCTATTTATATAAAGTTTAAAATCTGCCAAAAATGATATATGCTCTTAGAGACCAAAGTAGTGATTATTTTGGGGAAGAATAGTGACTAGAAGACAGCAGATTGGGGTTTCTAAAGTGCTGGTAATATGTTTTCTGGATTTGGTGCTGGTTATATAGATGTGCTCAATTTAGAAACTTGTTTGAGCTGTAAATTATGGCATGCATGTATTTCTGTTAACATTTACTACATAAATAATAATGGAAAAATCAAGATACTTGGAACCTTTGAGAAGAATGATGATTAGAAAAATGACCTGAGGATGCTTCTGGGATTCTAGTAGGGACTATTTTGAGATCTGGGTGGTTTTGCTAACTCATTGCTAATATATTTATATATTGTATACTTGTCTGAATTGTGTAATACAATAATAAAAATTGTGTCAATTTTTAAAGTGTAAGGAATAACAAAAGGGTATATAACATATTACAGAATGTTAATGAGGGGAAAACACACAAATTACATATAAGTACGTAGATATAGATGCAGATACAAGTATAGGTATAGATAAGGATTTTATTTATATGCATAAAATATAAATGCTAGATGGAGAAATATGAGTCATTTAAAAATGGTTTTCTCCAAGGAGAGAAACTGACTTGGCAAGTCAGGAGAATGGGAGTTTTTTTACAGTATATTTCTTTCTATATTTTTAACTTAAGCCCTACTAATGTATTATTACCTTTTAAAATATTGATGTCATAAATAAGATAAATGTAGTAAGCAGTACTCAAAACATATTTACAGTACCATAATAATTAAACAAATATGCATAAAATGCAAATAGAAAATTTATGGAAAAAGTTTTGGGTTGTACTTAAATGTCCTTTGATTTTCCCTATAAGAGTTTGCAATGTATTAAAATTTCAGTTATGTTTTATATAAAAGTGTATATATGTACATACATATGATTACAGTGAAAGAAATATAAATTTATTTAAATATTCAGTGAATATCCACTGACCTCTACATTTCATTTCTAGACACAGTTTTTAATAAAAAAGACTATCATCTACAACAGAACAACTGGCTTATTCTGAGTTTCTACATTGCTTTGCCCTTTCTCCTACTTTTCACCATTGTGATCACGAAACAAAAAGAAATAAGAAAATCATGCAACAGAGAGAATGCAGAATATAAAGGGTAAATAATATAAATAATCTATTATCATAATTGTACTGGTCACTGACCAGTGTCATAAATTTATGTTACATTTTAGGATATTTGTTATATTTATTCCTAAGTATATGTTATTTTTAATCTAATATAAATGGTATTTTTACAATTTTGTTTTCCAAAAGTTGTGTGTGTGTTGATACACACACATACACACACACACACACATAAACATACATACATACATAAGTGTATATATAGTGGGTGCAAAAATGTATACACATTTTAAGAAAGGAAAAAAACTGTATTAAAATTGTAATACTCAATATATACCGATAACAAAAAATGAATACAAATCATGTGTATACATTTTTTTGGCACCCCCTGTATATACATATATATGTATATAAAAGAGGCATGCAAATAAATATTATCAAGTGGGGAACCAACAGAACATTTTATGTAAAAGTGAAATGAATTTCTCAGAAATTTCTTTCAGTAATAATGTATTTGTGTATGTATTTATTTATATCTACCCACTTACCTTTTAAATATTATTTATTTATTTTGGTTACAGTTGACATTCAATATAATTTTACATTAGTTTCAGGTGTACAGCATAGTGGTTAGACAGTTATATAATTTACACAGTGGTTCCCCTGATTAGCCTAGTACCTGCTTAGCACTATACATAGTTGTTACAACATTATTGACTATATTCTCTGCAGCACTTTATGTCTCCATGATTATTTTGTAACTATCAAGTTGTATTTTTTAATCCCTTAACTTTCTCAACCAGTTCACCAACACTCCCTCCTCTCTGGTAACCATCAGTATGTTCTCTGTATCTATGAGTCTGTTTCTGCTTTCTTTGTTTGTTTATTTTGTTATTTAGATTCCACATACAAGTGAGATCATATGGTATTTGTCTTTTTCTGTCTGATTTCTTTCACTAGCATAATGCCGTCTAGGTCCATCCATGTTGTCAAAAATGATAAGCTTTCATTCTTTCTTATGGCCGAGTAATATCCCATTGTATTTATGTATTACATCTACTTTATCCAGTCGTCTATTGATGGGCACTTGGGTTGCTTCCATATCTTGGCTATTGTAAGTAGTGCTGCAATGAACATAGAGGTACATAAATCTTTTTGAATTAGTGTTTTGGATTTCTTCCGGTAAATACCCAGAAGTGGAATTGCTGGGTCATATGATAGATTTATATTTAATTTTTTGAAGAACCTCTAAACCATTTTCCATAGTGACTGCACCAATTTGCCATTCTACCAACAGTGCATGAGATTTCCCTTTTCTTTTTGTTTATTTACCAGGCCTGGGGTAGCTCCACAAAAGGCCCAGGGTAACTTGAGGGCTGTTGCCACCTGCCAGTTCCTGTAAAGCTCAGCCACTAATGGAGCCTCAGGTGGTACATGAGTTGGCTGAGGTGACATCACAGGGAATCACTAGACCGGGATGGGTAGTGTTCACCAGGTTAATGTATATTCTGGCTTCGTGTCAGAACTGAGCCGAGAGCTACTCAGTCTCAGAGCACATTGAGGCTAGCCGCCACCCACCTGGGGCCCATGCATCCCCAAGAGTGTCTAAGAACGAGTGCAGTGTTGGCAGGGTTGGCTCTTGGCCACAAAAGTGCCTCCAAAGTTGCACAAGTTAGGAAGGAGGAGTCCCAGAGAGTCACCAGGGTGGAGTGAGCAGAGTTCACTAGGCCAATGCAGATTCAGATTTGGCTGTGTGGATAGACTCCAAACAGGAAAGATTGTGCCCACCTGCCAACTGCACAGAAGGAGGATTCTACACAGGGAAAATGGTGACTGTCCCTCTAGTCCTCACCCTCAAGCCACACAACTCAGTCCCTCACTGTATGTCTCTGATGCCTCCTGAGTACCTGTGAGTGAGTGAGTCTGTTCACAGACCCTTTAAGAAGATGTCTGGGTTTTCTGCAGCCTCTGTCTCACCCAGATGGGCAGAATCCCCACTGCTTTTCACAGATATTGTGGGTTCTCCTCCTCTTGGTACTAGTCCTCCGGGCTGGGGAGGCCAGTGTGGGTCTGGGGTCTCTTGCTCCTCTGGAGGGAGGAGACCTCCATGGCCCGAGATATCCCTACCAATCTTCAATGACAGCACAGGTGTGGAGCCAGCCTGTTTTGCATCTCTGCCCCTCCTACCAGTGTCTTATATAAAGTTTCTTCCTTATATCCTTAGTTATAGGACTTCTGTTTAGCTAGACTTCAGATGGGTCTCCAGGTCGACTGTTCTATAATTTAGTTGTAATTTTAATGTGGTCAAGGGAGGATGCAGGCACAGTGTTTTCTACTCTGCCATCCTGGATCCTCTCTTTTATCCAACTATCTTTTCATTTGTTACCAAGTACCACTTTCTCAGTCATGAGAACTTGATCATGACATAGCCTTGTATTTTAAATGACACTTGGGCATAGAACAATATAATATATTAAATAACTGTTTAAGAAAAAAATGTAAATTTACAAACTGTTTTTTTCTGAAATCATTAACCTCATCTCACTCGCCTCCACGTATCTTAAGATAAAACTATATAGACAGTTTCAGTTTTTACTGAGGTTACTAATTTTGCTTTGCAATGATTTCACAAGTTTGGATATTTCAAAGCCACAAGACTTCATGTAGCATACTCACATAAAGACTCTATTCAAATACAATGCATTATTGGTGAAACAGAAGTTTTAGATGTGCAGTTCACTTCACATACAAAACGTTCAGTTGGTTCTCCACATGGGTTCAAGTAAGTCATTTGTTATAAATGTATATGTTATAAATTGTAATTATTTTTGTTGAAACAGTCAATTATCTTCTTAAAACAGCTTTATTAAAATAAATTCCATACACCGTACAATTCACTCATTTAAGTGTACAATTCAGTGATTTTATTTTATTCACAGTTGTGTAATTATCACCACAATCAATTTTAGAACATTTTTTAGAACATTTTTATCACCTCAATAAAGAAATTCTGTTTTCATTAGAAGTTACTCCTAGTGGTTGTCAGGGGCTGGGGTTTGGGGGAAATGGGAGATGTCGGTCTAAGGGTACAAGGTACAAACTTCCAGTTATAAAGTGAATAATTTCTGGGGATTTAATGTACAGCATAGTGATTATAGTTAGTAAAAGTCTAAATTATGCAACATTTTGGAAAAAACTTGGATAATTTTGTGGATCTAGAACTATACCAAGAGTTCATACACATAAGAACAAATCATGAACCGTAAGGAAAATTTGGATTTGGTCAAAATGAAAGATACTTGATCTGAAAAATAAGTGTAAAAAGACAATTTGCAGTTTAGAAGAATGTGCTTGCAAATCATATATTTGCAATGCTTTTCATATATATATATGTATATATATATATATATATGTATATATATAAATTCATGCTCAACATTTAAAAAAATCTGGTTAGAAAATGGGCAAAGAGATGAACAGGGAATTGGCTGCAGGGATATATGGATGACAAACAAGCACATTAAAATATGCTTAACATAATTAGTCTTTGGGAAAAGGCAAATTAAAACCACAGTGAGATATCAGATTTCCCCCAACAGAATGACTAAGATAAAAAATAGTTATAATAGCAAATACTGATGAGGATGCTGAAAACTGGATCACTCGTACATTGGTGGCAGAAATGCAAAACAGTATAGCTACTGTGGCAATCAAATTGTCAGCTCTTATCATACAACCCAACAGTTTTACTCTTGGGTATTTTATCCTAGAGACAGGAAATTTTGCATTCACACAAAAACCTGTACATGAACATTCATAGCAATGTTATTTGTAATAGCTACGAACTGGAAATTATACAAGTACCCTTTTGATGGATGAATGATGAAGCAAGCTGTAGAACTGTTTCCAGTTCTCATCATTCCTATCTCATCATCCCCAGACTATTTAAAAATTATCTTTATAAGACATAAAACATCATCACTTATTCACACTTAAAACTCGTGGATGATTTAATACTACTTTTAGGAGAAAATTCACTGACATTAAAGTCATTCATTCATCCAATTTAGCTCAAATTTTAAATGTGATATCCTTTCTGTAGCTACACTTGATATACATAGAGAAAACTAAGTTATCTTAGCTATATTCCCAGAGCACTTTGTACATCATGCTAACAATAAATTTATAATTTCTATACATTTCTCCTATACATTTCTGGTATCCTGTCAGCCTTGACTTATTTGGATACAGGAATGATGTCCTTCCTATTTCGATAACCCAGGCCTACTGCTTGGCTTCTAGTGGGCATTCAAAAAACAAAAAAACTGTTGAATTGAATTTATGATTTTACTGTCTATCATCGTGAACATTAATAAAAAATTATAAAATATGCCATTCTAGTCAGACAAAGATAAGAATTTAAATAATAGTTTCCCTTTTGGTGAATTAATTGAACACCAGGGATTTAGTAAGATCGTGAATAACTAATATTTATTATACCTTCAATATATATCACAACAAAAAAGTCAAATGGTTAACATATAAATGCTAAAATAAACAGATGTGGCTTTTGGAGGGTTAAATGTTCTGTTAATTATTACATGCACTCAAACAAATATTTTAAAAGAAGCATGGAAAATATATTTTTAAAAAGCTATCTTTATCTTTTCTGTTGACAAACAGGAAAAACAATCAATTTTTGATTTAAAAAAAATTTATTGGGGAATATTGGGGAACAGTGCATTTTTCCGTCAAGTCATTGTCCATCAATCTAGTTGTGGAGGGCACAGCTCACTGGCCCATCTGGGAATCAAACCAGCAACCCTGTTGTTCAGAGCTCACGCTCTAAACAACTGAGCCATCCGGCTGCCCCCCCGAATATTTGATTTTGTCAATAAATATTAATTATAAGGTATAAAAGCACAAGTTTTACGGATGGAAAATTTAAGAATGCCTTGTAAAAAAGTCCTTGCAAAATTGAAATTAGGTAGTTCTATTTTTAATATTTGAAGAATTGCCACACTATGTTCCACAGAGGCTGTACCTTTTTATATACCACCCACAGTGGACAACAGTTCTGATTTCTTCACACCCTCACAAACACTTGTTATTTCCTGTTTTTGATTTTTTTGTTTTTTGTTTTTTGTTTCCTTTTTAATAGTAGCTATTCTAATGGATGTGAGGTGATAACTCATTGTGGCTTTTTTAAATTAAATTTTATTGAGGTGACAATTGTTAGTAAAGTTACACAGATTTCAGGTGTACAATTCTGTAATACATTATCTATATATCACATTGTGTGTTCACCACCCAGAGTTAGTTCTCTTTGCATCACCATATATTTGATCCCCTTTACCCCCTCCCACCTTACCCTCTGGTAACCACTAAACTATTGTTTATGAGTTTTTGTTTCTTCATTTGTTTGTCTTGTTCTTTTGTTGTTTTCAGTTTTATATACCACATATCAGTGATATCATATGGTTCTCGACTTTTTCTGTCTGACTTATTTCACTTATCATAATAATCTCAATATCCATCCATGTGTTGCAAATGGAACAATTTCATCTTTTCTTATGGCAGAATAGTATTCTATCGTGTATATATACCACAAATTCTTTCTCCATTCATCTAATGAAGGACTCTTTGGTTGTTTCCATGTCTTGATCACTGTAAATAAAGCTGCAATGAACATTGGAGCACACATGTCTTTATGGATAAATGTTTTCAGATTTTTTGGGTAGATACCCAGGAGAGGGATTGCTGGGTCATATGGTAATTCTATTTGTAATTTTTTGAGGAACCTCCACACTGCCTTCCATAGCGACTGCACCAGTCTGCATTCCCACCAGCAGTGTTTGAGGGTTCCTTTTTTCTCCACAGCCTCTCCAACACTTGTTACTATTTGTCTTGTTGATGATACCTGTTCTAACTGGTGTGAGGCAATATCTCTTTGCGGTTTTCATTTGCATTTCTCTGATGATTAGTGATGTTGAGCATTTTTTCATATGTCTATTGGCCATTTGTATGTCCTCTTTGAAGAAATGACTCTTCAGGTCCTCTGCCCATTTTTTAATTGGGTTGTGTTTTTTTTTGTTGTTGTTGAGTTGTATGAGTTCCTTATATATTTTGAACATTAACCCCTTATCAGATGCATTGTTTGTAAAAACCTTCTCCTATCAGGTTGATTGCCTCTTTATTTTCTCAATGGTTTCTTTTGCTATGCAGAAGCTTTTTAGGTTGATATAGTCCCATTCATTTATTTTAGCTTTTACTTCCATTGTCTTTGGAGTCAAATTCATAAAATCCTTTTTGAACCCTAGTCCATCAGTTTAGTACATGTGTTTTCTTCTATGCAGGTTATTGTCTCAGGTCTTATATTTAGATCTTTGATCCATTTTGAGTTAATTTTGGTACCTGGTGACAGCAATCTAGTTTCATTCTTTTGCACGTGGCTTTCCAATTCTCCCAGCAAAATTTATTGAACAGGCTGTCTTTTCTCCATTGTATGTTTTTAGCTTCTTTGTCAAAAATTATTTGTCTATATTTATTTGGTTTTATTTCTCGGTTTTCAATTCTATTCCATTGGTCTGTATGTCTGTTTTTCTGCCAATACCATACTATTTTGATTATTGTCCTGTAGTGCAAGCGGCAGTCAGGGCGTGTGATACCTCCATTATTGTTCTTTTTTCTTCAGATTGCTTTGGCTATTCAGGGTCTTTTGTGGTTCCGTACAAATCTGATGTTTTTTTGTTTTGTTTTTCTTCTTTAAAAAATGCCACTGGGATTTTGATTGGAATACATTAAATCTGTATATTGCTTTGGGTAATATGGCCATTTTAACTATGTTGATTCTTCTAATCCAAGAGCAAGGAATGTCTTTCCATTTCTTTGTGTCTTCTTCAATTTCTTTTAAAAATGTCCTATAGTTTTCAGTATATAGGTTTTTTACATCCTTGGGTAAGTTTATTTCTAGATAGTTTAATCTTTTAGTTGCAATTGCAAAAGAAATTGGTTTTGTTTGTTTGTTTGTTTGTTTTCTGAAATTTCACTGTTATTATATAGGAAGGCAAATGACTTTTCTGCGTTGATTTTGTAACTGGCAACTTTACTGTATTTATTTATTTCTAATAGCTTTTTGGTGGAGTCTTTAGGGTTTTCTATATATAGCATCATGCATTCTGCAAAAAGTGACAATTTAACTTCTTCTTTCCCAATTTGGATGCCTTTTATTTCTTTCTCTTGCATGATTGCTCTGGCAAGGGCTTCCAACACTATGTTGAAAAGCAGAGGTGATGGGGACAGCCCTGTCATGTTCCTGAACGTAAGGCAAAAGACTTTAGTTTTTCACCAGTAATTATGATATTGGTTGGGAGTTTGTCATATATGGCCTTTATTATGTTAAGGTATTTTCCTTCTTTACCTATTTTATTAAGTGTTTTAATCATAAATGGATGTTGTATCTCGTCAAATGCTTTTTCTGCGTCTATTGATAGAATCATATGATTTTTGTCCTTTATTTTGTTTATGTGATGTATCACATTGATGGATATGTGTATGTTGAACCATCTTCGTACCCCCGGAGTGAACCTCACTTGGTCGTGATGGATAATCTTTTTAATGCATTGTTGCATTTGATTTGCTAGAACTTTGCATCTCTATTCATCAGAGATATTGGTCTGTACTTTTCTGTTTTTGTACTATCCCTTGTACTAGGTTTTAGAATCAGGGTAATGTTGGCCTCATAAAATGAGTTAGGAGTATTGTCTCTTACTCAGTCTTTTGGAAGAGTTTGAGTAGGACAGGTACTAGATCCTCTTTGAATGTTTGGTAGAATTCACTAGTGAAGCCATCTGGTCCCGGACTTTTGCTTTTGGGAAGGTTTCGGATGACTGATTCAATTTCCTTACTGGTGATTGGTTTAAGATTTTCCAGTTCTTCATGATTCAGCCTAGGAAGGCTATATGTTTTTAAGAACTTGTCCATTTCCTTTAGGTTATTGAATTGGGTGGTGTATAGTCCTTCATAGTATTCTTGGATGATCCTTTGTATTTCTGTGGCATCCATGATAACTTCCCCTCTTTCATTTCTGATTTCGTTTATTAGTGTCTTTTTTTATATTAGTGAGTCTAGCCAAGAGTTTGTCAATTTTATTAATCTTTTCAAAGAACCAGCTCTTTGTCACATTAATGTTTTCTGTTGTCTTTTTCTCTATTTCATTTAGTTCTGCTCTGATTTTTATTATTTCCTTTCTTCTGCTGACCTTGGGTTTCATTTGTTCTTCCTTTTCTAGTTCTTTAAGGTGTAATGTAAGGTTATTTATCTGGGATTTTTCTTCTTTCTTGAGATAGGCCTGTAATGATATAAATTTCCCTCTTAAAACTACTTTCGCTGCATCCCCAAAATTTTGATAGGACGTATTTTCATTCTTATTTGTTTCTATGTATCTTTTGATGTCTCCTCTTATTTCTTCTTTGACCCGGTCATTCTTTAAAAGTATGTTGTTTAATCTCCACATATTTGTGGTTTTCTTGCTCTTTTTGCAGTTGATATCCAATTTTAAAGCCTTGTGATCAGAGAATATGCTTGGTATGATTTCAGTTTTCTTAAATTCGCTGAGGCTAGTTTTATATCCCAATATATGATCTATCATTGAGAATGTTCCATGTACATTAGAAAAAAATGTATAGTCTGATGTTCTAGGATGAAGTGCTCTATAAATGTCAATTATGTCCATTTCATCTAATGTGTCATTTAGGACTACTATTTCTTTATTTTCTGTTGGATGATCTATCTGTAGCTGTCAATGATGTGTTTAGGTCCCCTACCATAATTGTGTTTTGGTCAATTTCTCCCTTTAGTTCTGTTAGTAGTTGCTTGGTATATTTCGGTTCTCCCTGATTGGGGGCATAAATATTGATGACTGTTATGTCTTCTTGTTGTATAGTCCCCAAGTGGGATCCATCTTTGTCTCTTGTTACCGTTTTTTACCCTGAAGTCTGTTTCATCTGATATCAGTATGGCTAAACCTGATTTTATCTGGATGCCATTTGCCTGGAGTGTCAATTTTCACCCTTTCACTTTGAGTCTATGTTTGTCCTTGTAGCTGAGATGTGTCTCTTGGAGGCAACATATGGTTGGGTTTAGTGTTTTGATCCAATCTGCTACTCTGTGACTTTGTATTGGTGAGTTCAATCCATTTACATTTAGGGTGTTTATTGATGTATGAAGATTTCCTATCATTCTGTCTTTGGTTTTCTGGTAGGACTGTGTCTTCATTGTTCCTTTCCCTTTTTGTTGCTGTCTGTTATTTCAGTGTGGTGGTATTCTATGGTTTTTCCCTCTATTTCTTTCATTATGTTAGATATTTCAGCTCTGAATTTTTTTGAGTGGTTACCATTATGTTTATGTAAAAGAAAGTTTCATAGTTAGAGTATTCCATTTTCTTCAGCACACTTACTTTCTTCATTCCCCTATGCCAGTTCAGGCCTTTACTCTCTCCCCTTTTATGTTTTGTTGTTGCAAATTATCTCTATTTATGCTGTGAGTTGATTCCTGCACTGCAGTAGCAAGTTGTCTTTTTCGTCTTTTTCTTTAAATGTTTTGTTTTCTTCTTTATCCTATATGTTATTTTAAATGTTTAGTGTCTTATTTGGTGTACAGGTTGCCATTTCCTGCTTCTGTTTGTCTGTTCATAATACTACTCATAGTTTTGTATTTTGTTTCAGGTTGATAACCTCCTTCAGTATTTCTTGAGTGCAGCTCATGTGTTAGAAAATAATTATAAGAAATAAATTTTGAAAAAAAATTAAGAAGGCACCAACCTGTATATTCAAACATGAAATAAAAGTTCTTTCCAAATTAACTTTGTTGACTTTCAATGTGTGAGCTCCCTATTAATAAGGAAAATTCTCTACTTACCCTTTTACTTAATTTTCTCAAGCCATAGATTTTTCTAAACACCAAACGTACAAAACTGAACAAATATATTGATTTCAATTGTTTTTGAGAATCATTTCAAAGTTTAATTTTTTGCTTCATACTTCAGTTATAAATTAATACTGAAGTAATAAAACACATATACACATTTAATATTTAGCTATTAGGACTCCTTAGTTTTCTAAGAAAAAAAACTTATCTATAATAGAATTGATTTTTGATGTGTGTGCGTGTGTTTTGATCTGAGATTTAAAGTAGAAAACTGGCAGTAGATATAGTAAAAACAGGCAATTGTCTGCTACTAAACATATTGTGAATTTCTATCTTCCTTTTCCTTCACTACAGTAATTCAGCCATTGTACCCGTAAGCTATGACGTGGACCCTTAATATTGACAAGAACTTCACCAGCAAATGGCCTACTTCCAGAGGAGAAAGTGTGCTTTAAAACCCCTATGTGACCCCTGAAGTTCTTTAAGATGTCAAATTTGGGGAAAATAAAGCATGTGAGCAGCAGGCAAGCTCCCGTAGATTCCTGTGTGCTCCGGTGTGCGGCGGGCTCGGGTGGGCGGGCAGAGCTGCTGCGTCCTCCACCTGCCGCCGCCCTGTTGCTCCTGCTGCCCCGCACCCAGCCAAGCGCTGGGCCCAAAGCATGAGCTGCCACTGTTCCACCACCAACTGCCATCATGGTGGGTAGGCGCACCGGTCACGCAATGCTTTCTTTCTTGCTGATTCTCTCAGGCCTGGGCTGGCTGACCTCCACAGGCTATCTTAAGTGGAGGAACTGGGCCATAGGAGGGCTGTACAGCACAATGCCCATGGCATGGCAACTAAAGCCCTCCGTGCTCCAGAACCCAGGGCGGGGCTGGAGAGAGCCCAGTGTCCTGTCAGAGCCTGCCTAGTTTCAGGGTCCTGCTGGGCAGAACCCTGGTTGGACAGCTCAGAACAGGTCTGGGACAACTGTCCCTCACTTACCTGACCCCGCACTGGCAGGAGAGGGCACCCATCTTCTGGGCAGGTGGAGAAAGGAGAGTGCCTGGATGGGGTCCTGAGACCAGCACTTCTTTAGGCAGGGCTGATGTCAGCCAGTTGCAAGTGTCTGGAAAATGGTAGGGTAATACTCCCACATCCACAGGAGCCTCTTCCTGGAATCCTAATGTGTGTGTGTGTGTGTGAGAGAGAGAGAGAGAGAGAGAGAGAGAGAGAGAGAGAGAGAGAGAGAGAACTTGGAAGTGCATGTGATAGGAGAGGACAAGTATGTGAAAAATTAGGATGCTCTATGACCTCTGGGAATGCTCTTTTGATTTGTGTGGTAGCTGTGTCCTATCAAGTCTCACAATACTGATTAGCTAATACTGCATCATTGCTCCTGGGGAAAATATGTATATATCTCATATAGATTATAATCTTACATCCAAAAAACAACTCATCCTGGGAGATTCTATTTTCTGTAGTTTGCAAAAGAGCAAAGGAGGTTCAGAAGAGCAAAGTGACTTGCCTGAGGCCACCCCACTAACGTGCCAGGGTTGATATTCAGATACTCCCCTAACTAGCCACAAAACGCAGGTCAGCCTGTCCTTTGAATCTTTAAAGACACATAATGTGTCTAACTTCTCCTCTCTAGCTATGAAAGTCCTAGATGGCCTCTTTTTCCAATATCAGGCTTTTCTATCTACAATGAAAATCTGTTGTTTTCTGTAGCCACCTTCATTAATTGCCTTAGCTAGATCTGCTGGGTTACATGCTGTAGCTTGTATATTAGCTCTTGCTGCTTCACCTTAATATGTTATGGAACTGGCCCCTTTCCTTAAACCTCATGAACCTACCTCTGCTAGCTTCAAACTTTTCTTCTGAAGCTTCTTCACCTTTCTCAGCCTTCATAAAATGGAAGAGAGTTAAGGCATTGCTCTGGATTAGCATTTGGTTTATGGGCATGCTGTGGCTGGTTTGATCTTCTATCAGACCATTAAAACTTTCTTCATATTAGAAATAAGGTTGTTTTGCTTTCTTATCATTCGTGCATTCACTGGAGTAGCAGTTTTAATTTCCTTCAAGAACTTTGCATTCATAACTTGGCTAACTGTTGGCACCAGAGGCCTACCTTTTTCCTTATTTTTGCTATTGACATGTCTTTCCCACTAAGCTTAATCATTTCTAGCCCCCAAATAATTGCAATAGTAACATCAAAGATCATTGATCACCAAAAAATATATAATGATAAAGTTTGAAATACTGTGTGAATTGTCAAAATGTGACGTAGAGATGTAAAGTGAGTAAATACTGTTGGGAAAATGGCACTGATAAACTTGCTTGATACAGAGTCACCACAAATATCAATTTGTAAAAACTGTTATATATGTAAATCACAGTAAAGCAAAGCACAATTTTTTACAAAACAAAACAGTAAAATGAAGTGTGCCTATACATTATATTGTTGAAACAGATTTCTGTCTTGAGTAACAAAACAATATATGGTGATGTTATTATTACGTGATATCAGGAATGTGGATATACATTTTTATATTCAAACAACAGGATAAAGGAAGGATACTAAAAGAAATATTTTATTGGTTTGTTTCCTAGAGAGTTTGTAGCAAATACAGTTATAAAATTCATTGTGACATTAACCTACAAGAGCAATCAATGTCCCACACCACATTAACAGAGCAAGGGAAAAGAATCATGTGATCATCTCAATAATTAAAAAAAATCATTTGATAATATTCAATACCCTTTCATGACAAAAACACTCAACAAACTAGAAACAGAAGGAAAGCACCTCACAATAATAAAAGACACATGGATAAGCCAGTAGCTAACATCATATTCAATATGAAAGAGTGACAAGATTTCCTCTAAAATTATGAAGAAGGCAAGGACGCCCATTCTACCACTTCAATAAAGTACTCAAAATTCCAGACATAGCAATTATGCAAGAAAAAGAGGAGGCATGTAAATTGAAAATGAAGAAGTAAAATTATCTTTGTTCACAGGTATCTTATATGCAGAAAACCCTAAAGATTACACACACACACACACACACACACACACACACACCCCTCTTAGATCTAATAAATGAATTCAGCAAAATACAAAATCTAAACTCAAAAATCAGTTACATTTCTATACATTTAACAGTGAACAATCCAAAAAGATATTAAGAAAACTATTTACAATAGCATCAAAAAGAATAAATATTTCTAGACAACCAAGGGGTGAAAGAGGTACAATAAAAAATACAAACAATATTTATAGAAATTAAAGAAACAAATAGACATTGATTGGAAAAAAATATATTGTTAAAATGCCAATACTACCCTCAGCAATCTATCAATTCAATGTATCAAAATACGACTTTTTTCAGAAATAGAAAAATCCATCCTAAAATTCATGTGGAATTTCAAGGGGTCGCAAATAGCAAAAACAATCTTGAAAAGGGAAAAGTTGGAGGACTCACACTTCCTGATTTCAAAACTAACTACAAATCTACAGAAATCAAAACAAAATCGTATTGACTTGAAGACAAACATATAGACCAATGAATGGGATTAGAAAGTGCGAAAAAACACACAAAACCTTTCATGTATATGGTCACGTGATTTTCTACAAAGGCGGCTATCCCATTCAATGGGGAAAGGACAATCTTTTCAACAAATGGTGCTGGAAAAAAGTGAACATTCATATGCAAAAGAATGAAAATTCGACCCTTTCCTAACACCTATGGTATTTTGCTATAGCAGCCTGAATGGACTAAGACAATTAAGATGTCTTTGATATCAAGGATTATGTGTATGTGTCTCTCTGTGTATTGCTGCACCGTGACAAATGTAGGAATAACCCTCAATGAATAATAGATGAATGAGCCTGGAGTGAGTGGGCATCACTTAAGTGAAAGAATTAACAGTGGGGAAAAGATGATTTAAAGTTAGAAGCTGGGTCTGCCCCTTAACTATGCCACTTATTAGTTGAGTGACCTTGGGTGATTCATTTGTAGTACTTTGAGCCAGTTTCTCAGAATCTGTACAAAAATTTTCTCAGGATCAATGGAAGACTTAAATATAAGAACTAAAACTATAAAAGTCTTTGAAGAAAGACTAAGGCTAAAGCTCCACAATGTTGAGTTTGGCAATGATTCCTTGGTAACAAAAGAAAAACATAACTTTTCCTGTGGGAGCCACCGGGTTGAGAGGAGCATGGCTGTCTCTTCTCCTTGCCATGGCGTGTGTTTGTCCACTGATATTGGTGTACTCTGGAAAGTGGGAATCATCTGGCAAAAATGTCACTTTGCCTGCTGTGTTCAAAGCTCCCATTTGACCAGACATTGTGAACTTTGTTCACACCAACTTGCACAAAAACAATAGACAGCCTTATACTACCAGTGAATTAGCAGGTCATCAAAACCAGCGCTGAGTTGTGGGGTACTGGCAGAGCTGTGGCTCTAATTCCCTGAGTTTGAGGTGGTGGGAGTCATTGTTCTGGCCAGGGTCCTTTTTGCAATATGTGTTGTGGGGCTGCATGTTTGCACCAACCAAAACCTGGAGCCATTGGCACCACAGAGGAGACAGAACACAGAATCTATAAGCTATCTGCTCTGCCTTGGCTGGCTCAGCCTCACCAGCACTGGTCATGTCTAAAGCTCATTGTATTGAGGAAGTACTTCCTTTCGTGGTTGAAGATAAAGTCGAAGGTTACAAGGAAACTGTTTTGCTTCTTAAGACGCTTAAGTCCTGGAATGGTATCAAAAAGGTCTGTGCCTCTCAGCGAATGAGACCTGGCAAGGGCAAAATGAGAAACCATTATCGTATCCAGTGCAGGGTACCTTGCATCATATATAATGAGGACAGTGACATCAGCAAAATTTTCAGAAACATCCCTGGAATTACTCTGTTTAATGTAAGCAAACTGAACGTTTTGAAACCTGCTCCTGGTGGGCATGTGGGCCATTTCTGCATTTGGATTGAAAGTGCTTTCCACAAGTTAGATGATCTGTATGGCACTTGGGGTAAAATTCCCTCCTTCTAGATTAACTACAACCTTCCCATGTACAAGATGCTCAATGCAGACCTTAGCAGAATCTTGAAAAGCCCAGAGATTCAAAGAGCCCTTCGAGCACCATGCAAGAAGATTTATCACAGAGTCCTGAAGAAGAATCCACTGAAAGACCTGAGAATCATGTTGAAGCTAAACCCATATGCAAAGAGCATGTGCTGGAACACCACTCTTCACCAGGCCAAGAATCACCATCTCCAGGTGGATAAAGCAGCAGCAGTGCTAGAAACCAAATCAGATGAGAAGGGGGTTCCAGGAAAGAAGCCAGCCATAGGGAAGCCAGGAAAGAAGGCTGTTGATGCTACGAAGCAGAAGAAGTCTTTGGTGGGAAGAAAGGCTGCAACTACCAAGAAACCAGCAGCTGAAAAGAAGCCTGCAGAAAAGAAACCCACCATAGAAGAAGCCTGTGGTGTAAACTTAAATTTGTTTATTCCATAAAGGTCAAATCACTTTGGACAGCCAATTTTGAATAAAAGCCCGATCAAAGAGGCAGTGAGAAAAAAAAAGAAAAGAAAAACATAGACAAATTGCCTTCCATAAAAATTAAAAACTTGAGCATCAAAAGACACTACAGAGTAAAAAGACAACCCACACAGTGGGAGAATGTATTTGCAAATCACATATCTGATAAAAGATTAATATCCAGAATATATAGAAACTCCTAAAAGTCAACAATAAAAAAACAATCTGATTCAAAAATGGCCAAAGGACTTGAACAGACGTTTCTCCAAAGAGATATACAAACAGACACTAAGCACATGAAAAGACTCAAAAATACTCAACTTCATTAATTATTCAGGAAATGCAAATCAAAACCCACAATGACATACCACCTCACCCCCATTAGGAAGGATATTGTCAACACCCTCTGAAAATAATAACTATTGGTGTGGATGTGTAAGAATTGGTAGAAGAGAGAAAAGGGAATCAAATATATGGTGATGGAAGGAGAACTGACTCTGGATGGTAAACACACAATGTGATACATAGATGATGTATTACAGAATTGTACACCTGAAATCTATGTAACTTTACTAACAATTGTCACCCTAATAAACTTTAATTAAAAAAAAACACATATTGAAATGGGTATGTAATTTCCTTGTCTTGTTATTTCTTAGCCTGGTTTTTGTAACAGGTTAATGCTGGCCTCATAGAATGAGTGGAGAAGTGTTCCATTTCCTTCAATTATTTTGGAGATTTTGTGTAGAATTGAATCATTTCTTCATGTAATGTTTAGTAGAATTCACCAGTGAAGCCATGTGGGCCTCAAGATATCTTTCTAGACAAGTTTTTTACTATACAATTTTAATTAATACATATAGAGTAACTCAAGTTATCTATTTCTTCTTGAGTGAGCTTTAATAATTTGTGTCTTTCAAGGAATTTGACAATGCATGTGAGTTTTCAATTTTATTGGTATGAATTTCTGTCAGCATCCTTTTATTGTATGAAGTAGCAGTAATGATGGATATTCTTTCATTCCCAATACTGATAATTTGTGTCTTCTTTTTGGTCCTCAACGAACTGGCTACATGTGTATAAATTGTATCAATTTTCCCTCAAAAAACCCCACAAAATTTTCTGTTTCCTTGATTTTATATATAGTTTTTCTGTTTTCCATTTTGTCATTGTTGTTTTAGAGTGGACTTTGTTTTCAGGGAAGCTTTAGGTTTACAGAAAAACTGAGCACAAAGTATAGATGTTCTCATATACCCCTTAATTCTCCACATGTACAACCTACCCTACTATCAATATTCTATACCATAGTGGTACATTTATTGCAATTGATGAGCCTACATTAAAATATCACTGTCACACAGAGTTCATAGTTCACAATAGGGTTCACTCTTGGTGTTGTATGTTCTATTGACTCTGTCAACTGTATACTGATATGAACCCACAATTATACTATCATATATAACAGTTTTACTGCCCTAAAAATAATCTGTGCTGTGCCTATTCATTCCTTTCTCCTTGTGACCCACTGGCAACCACTAATATTTTTGTAGTCTACATAATTTTGCATTTTAGAATGTCATATAGTTGGAATCATACAGTATATAATCTTTCACATAGATTTTTTTCACTAAGTAATATAATATACATTTAAATTTCTCCATGTCTTTTCATGGCTTGATAGCTCATTTCTTTTAGCATTGAATACTATTCCATTGTCTGGATATACCACTCACCTACTGAAGGACATCTAGGTTGCTTGCAAGTTTTGACAAATATGAAGAAAGACTCTAAAAACATCGGTGCTTAGGTTTTGTGTGTGAAGAAAAGTTTTTAGTTCATTAAAATAAATTACAAACAATGTAATTGCTGGATTGTATGGTTTCCACTTTAGTGGTGCCTGGCACTGGTCATCTCCCCCAGACCGAGGATTCAGGATGGCCGACATAGACCCAGGTACAGGATCCATTACTGCAGATTCAAGATCCAGGCCTATCCCAGTGAACCCAGGCTCCAGGCATGCCCCTAGGACAGTCCTTATGTGCCCAAGTGCGATCTCTATCCATTGCTGACCCAGGGCCACACATACCTGACCAACGACTCCAGCAGCAAGCATTCTCATGGTCACCAATATATGGGCTACCCAAAATCTTTGGACTGCTGACTAGTAAAGAGTTTTCACTGCCAAAGCCAGTCTGTAAAGAATAATCTTCCTAATGAGATTCAGTGAAGTACAGGAAAACACAGGTAGACAACTAAATGAAATTGGGAAAAGAATGAACAAAATGAGATGTTAAAGAATTAGGAAATATTTTTAAAAATCAGAAAACCTAGAGTTGAATAAAATAACTGAAATTAAGAATACAGTAAAGAACATCAACAGCAGTCTTGATGAATCAGAAGAAAGATTTAATGAACTTAAAGACAGGACCTTTGAAATCATTCAATCAGAGGAGCAAAATAAAAAAGACTGAAGAAAGACTACCTGATTATGCAATACTATAATAGAAACAATCTAGCATTATTATATTCTCAGAATGAGAAGAGAAAAGGGGGCAGAAAGTTTATTTAAAGAAATAATGGCTAAGAAATTCTCAAATCTGGGTGAACATTTGGATACCCAAGTTCATGAAGTGAATTGGTCACCCATAAGTCTCAAACAAAACAATCTTTTCAAACACCTATTATAACAATGCAGTATAAAATCAAAAACAAAGAAAGTATTTTAAAAGGAGAAAAAGGAATTTTTATATATAAGGAAATCCCAACATGATGACTCTCAGTGAATCTCATCAGAAAACTTGCAGGCCAGGAGAGAGTGGGATTCAGGTGTCAAAAGAAAATAGTCAACCAAGAATACTTTTCCAATCAAAGTTGTCTTTCAGAAATGAAGGAAAGTCACTACTAAACAAATGAAAAATGAGGGAGATCATTAACACTAGACCTGCCTTTAAAAAGCAAAGGAGCTCTACAGCTGAAATCAAAGCATGCAAATTAGCAACATGAAAATGTAAAAAAATATATCAGTAAAAGCAAGTATACAGTAAAATTCAGAGTATGCCAACACTTTACTATGGTAGTGTATTAATAATTTAACTCTAATATACAATTTAAAGGACATAAATATTAAAAGTAACTCATAAACACAGACAATAGTTTAGTGGTTACCAGAAGGCAAGGGGTGGTAGATGAGGGTAAACGGGATCAAATATATGGTGATGGAAGGAGAACTGACTCTGGGTGGTAAACACACAATGTGATATATAGATAATGTATTACAAATCATACACTTGAAATCTATGTAACTTTACTAACAATTGTCACCCCAATAACCTTTAATTTAAAAAATGTAACTGTAGCTACAATAACTTCTTAAGGAATACATAACATAAAAAGATGTAAATTGTGACATAAAAACATAAAATGTCAGTAGCGAGTTAAAGGGTACAGTTTTCATATGCAATGAAAGTTAAATTATCAGCTTAAAATAGACTATAACATCTGTACGATGTTTTCTCTAAACATGTTGGTAAATGCAGAGCAAAATGTACATAGATACATAAGGGATAAAGAGAAGGAATCAAAGCACATCATTAAAAAAAATCATCAATTCAAGAAGAAAGTCAGAAATAAAAGAAGTGAATATCAGAAAATGATTATAGCATAGCTATTAGTATAGTAAGTCTATAACTATCAATAATTACCTGAAATGTAAATAGTCTAAATTATCCTGCCAAAAGACATAGAGTAGATGGATTGAAAAAAACAAAACAAAAAACTATATTCTGCCTACAAGACACTCACTTCAGCTTTAAGGACACATATAGGCTGAAAGTGAAAAGATGGAAAAAGATATTCCATGCAAATGGAAACCAAAAAGAGTAGTAGCAGTTATCAGAAAAAGTATACTCTTAAAAAAAAAAAGTAGCAAGAAACAAATGACATTATATAATGATGAAAGGGTTAATTCATTAAGAGAATATAACATTTATAACTGTTTATGCACCGAACACTGGAACACCTAAATATGTGAAGCAAATATTACCATATCTGAAGAGAGAAATACACAGCATGATAATAGTAGGGAACTTCAGTACTCTCCGTTTAGCAATGGACAGGTCATCCAGACATAAAATCAACAAGGAAACTGGATTTGAACTACGCTTTAGAGCAAATGCACCTAATACATATATACAGAACATTCTATCCAATGACAGAAGAATATACATTCTTTTCAAGCACACATAGAACATTCAACAGGGTAGATCATTATTAGGTCACAGAACAAGCCATAGCAAATGTGAGAAGATTGTAATCATACAAGTATCTTTTCCAAAAACAATAGTGCTGTAGGATGTTGCTTAGTGAATGCAGTGCTGTAGGATGTTGCTTAGTGAATGCTATGGTTCGCAGTCTCATGGAACCAAAGAATGGATACATGGACCAAGGAGAGGCAAAGAGTGGCACAGGAAGATATTTTATTATAGCAAGCAAAGAGTTACAGCTCCCTAGCGTGAGGGGCTACCCTAAGCTGGGATGCCCACTAGCTAAGGAAAAAAAGCTTCTGTTTATGAACTTTTATTTCTACTTGAGAGGGGGATGTTGGGGTGCTGGTGCCTATGGATACAATGTTTCCCAGACTAGCTCTACTGCTCAGCTTGTGGGAGGCCTTTGAAACAAACCCATTTGCCCTAGAGTGTGATTGATGATATTTTTGTCCAGGTACAGTTGTCCTGTGTTCTGTTTTTGTTCTGTTTTTGCTCAGTCTACCAAGGAGTCTCTAACTGCCCTATTTCATACTAACTAACCTGCCTCAATAGTATGAAAATAGAAACCAATGACAGAAGCAAAACTAGGAAAATTTTAATAAGAGGTGGAAATTAAGCAACACACTCTTGAGAAACAAATGGGTTGAAGAAGAAAGCAAAAGGAAAAGTTTTAAAATATCATGAAACAAACTTTTTAGTTTGATATAGTCCCATTTGTTTGTTTTTTCTTTTGCTTCCCTTGCCCAAAGGGATATATCAGTAAAAATATTACTAAGGGCAATGTCTGTGAGTTTAATTCCTATACCTAGAGAATATTAAGCTAACTGAAATAAGTCAGACTGAGAAAGATAAATACTATATGATCTAACTTATATGTGGAATCTAAAGAACAGACTAAACAAGCAAACAAAACATAAACAGACTCAGAGATAGAGAACAAACTGATGGTTGCTAGATGGGAGGGGTACTGGGAGTAGGTGAGAAGCTGAGAGGATTACAAAGTACAAATTGGTAGTCACAAAATAGTCACGGGTATGTGAAGTGCAATGTGGGGAGTATAATCAATAATGTTGTTTACGTTACGTAGGGTGCCAGATGGGTACAGAACTTATTATGGGTACAGGGGATCACTTCATAGACTGTGTAGATGCCTGACCACTGCACTGTATTCCTGAAGCTGATGTAGAATAATATTGAATGTCAACTATAATTATATATTATGTTATCCGACAGTTAAGTTCGCGAATTTGTTGCAATGATGTCGCTAACCTTTTTTGATATCAGAGGGATTATTCATTATGAATTTGTACCAACTGAACAAACAGTTAACCAAGTTTACTATTTGGAAGTGCTGAAAAGGCTGCATGAAAATGTTAGATGACCTGAACTTTTCGCCAACAATTCATGGTTCTTGCATTATGACAATGCACCAGCTCATACGGCGCTGTCTGTGAGAGAGTTTTTAGCCAGTAAACAAATAACTGTGTTGGAACACCTTCCCTACTCATCTGATCTGGCCCCCAATGACTTCTTTCTTTACCCAAAGATAAAGGAAATATTGAAAAGAGGACATTTTAATGACATTCAGGACATCAAGGATAATACGATGACAGCTCTGATGGCCAGAAAAAGAGTTCCAAAATTGCTTTGTAGGGTGGACTAGGTACTAACATGAGTGCATAGCTTCCCAAGTGGAGTACTTTGAATGTGACAGTGTGATATTCAGCAATGAGGTATGTAGCACTTTCTAGGATGAGCTTGAGAACTTAATTGTCTGACCTCGTGTGTGTGTGTGTGTGTGTGTGTGTGTGTGTGTGTGTGTGACGGGATGTGAGGTATAGCATAGGGAATGTAGTTAATGGTATAGTACCAACTATATATGATGTCAGAGGGGGAGTAGACTGGGAGGGGTGTTATGACTTTGTGAGGGGTATAAATGTCTAATCATTATGTTGTTTTGTACACCTGAAACTAATTTAAAAAATAATAAGTAAATAAAAAAATAATAAAAAATAAAAATTAAAAATATCCTGAGACAATTGAAAATGGAAACGCAACATACCAAAACTTATGGATGCAGCAAATGCAGTTCTAAAAAGGAAGTTCATAGAAATAAGACCTCAAATAATCTAACGTTACACCTCAGGAACTAGATGTGAAAGAACACACTAAGCCCAAAGTTAACATGTGGAAGGAAATAACACAGATCAAAGCAGAAATTAGAAAGTTTAGTGAAAGCTACCTGGGCACTGAAAATGGCTTAGTATGCATCATAATGATGAAAAAGCTGAAATGTGTTAAAGGAAGTTGCCATCACTTATTTTAGCTATGCATCAAAATAAACCTAAGTTCTATTTATCTTTAGTTCCCTTAATTATAAAATGGATAAAATAGAACCATAGCTAGCTTACAAGTATATTGTGATACTAAAATAAGGTATTTTATAGAGTGCTTAGCCATAATGCAAATAATGTATTTTTTACATTTTTGTTATAACCAGAAAGGTACAGGTACATTATGTTGTTGAAACACAGATTTTGGCCTTGAGTAATAGTATATGGTGATGCCATTATATGATAGCCAGAATGTAGAAACAAATTATGCATATTTTAAAATTTTCAAACAATGGGATAAAGGAAAGATACTAAAAATATTTTATTGGTTTGTTTCCCATAGAGGTTTGTAGCAAGCATAGTCACTAAATCCATCTATACACGGTGTTTTGAAACTGGTATCAAATAACTGTGTATTGCAAAACTGAAACTTTATACACTTTGAGCAAAAACCCCCCTTTTCCTATCCTCCCAGGCCCTGGGGACCACCATTCTACTTTCCGTTTGTAAGAGTTTGATTACTTTAGATGCCTTATATAAGTGGAATCATGCAATATTTGTAATTTTGTGACTGACTTATTTCACTTATTATAATGTCGTCAAGGTCCGTGGTGTAGCATATACCAGGTTTTCCTTCTTTTTTAAGGCTAAATAATCCTTTCTGGGTTTTATCAGTTTTTGCTGGCCTCTGAAAGGAGTAGGCATGAGTAAGATTGATGTTATATCATCTTAAGTATTTGCTAGATTTCAATGAGGAAGCCAGTCACACTTAGAATTTTCTTTATGAGACCTATTTTAATTATGATTATGATTGCTTTATTAACTGTTCTATACAGATATTTAAATTCTTCTTAGGTCAGTTGGAAAGGCTTTAGATAAAAATATTTGTATTTTAAGTAAATATTTAAATTTGTTACTATTTGTAGTTACTGTAAGTATGTACCTTTTCTTTCCTGATATTGATAATTTGCATCTTGAAAATGTTTCTTTACCTTGACTATATTTTGAAAGGCTAATTTTATTAGTCTTCTCAAAGAAATAACTTTGGTCTTATTTTTGATATTGTAATTTTCTTTGGTATTCATTACTTTTGTCTCATTTCTGTATTATTTCTTACCGTTAATTTTTGATTCATGGATTATTTAGCAATATTTTGCTTATGCAAAATATTTGGGGATTTTTATATTTTTATGTTTGTCCTAAATTTTCTTTAGTCTGTGAACATAATCTGAATATTTCAGTCATGAGAAATTGGTTGAGTTGTCTTATACCTAAGCATAAATATAAATATATATATATATATATATATATATATATATATATATATATATATATATATATATATATATCTCCATCTACAGTGGAGTTGGCCTCCCCACCCACAGTGGTATCAACCTTTCCACCTTCATTTGAGGTGATTAACTCTGAAACGGTAATATTCTCCCCTGAGGCAGCTGCCATGCAAGACAATGTTGATTCTCCTCGGGAACCACCACCCTCACCACAGTTTTTTGCTTCTGGGCCTATAACTAGACTCAAGACCCAGCAGATCCTTAAATTTAAGGTACAAAGTGTGACCCATGAACAGGTGAACTACCCTTCAGAAGAATTAGTTGAGTTTCCTAATTTATACAAGCAGAAATCTGGGGAACCTCTGTATAAATGGATACTAATGGTGAGATAATAGTGGAGGGAACATAAAGTTGAATAAGACCAAATTTATTGATATGGGCTCACTAAGCTGAGCTTTTGCATTTAATGTTACAGCTCAGGGAGTTAAAAGTCTTTTTAACTGTTTGTTTGGTTGAATTAAATATGGCCCACCATGAGAAAATTGTAAATGTCCAACCTCCCTTGATTTGATGTAGAGGAAGAGATTCAGAGATTAGTTTCACCATCACACACTTTCATGATGCAGGGGTAGTGATTCCTACAACATACCCATTTAGCTCTTCTATTTGGTCTGTGCATAAGATAGATGGATTATGAAGAATAACCATGGATTACATTAAACTTAGTCAGGTGGGGACTCCAGTTGCATCTGCTATACCAGATGTTGGTTTCATTGCTTGAGCAACTTGACATATCCTCTGGTTCCTGGTATGCACGGATTAATCTGGCAAATGCCTTCTCCATCCCTGTCCATAATGCCCATCAGAAAGTTTACTTTCAGCAGGCAAAACCAGTAATACACTTTCACTGTCCTGCCTCAGGGGTCTATCAACTCTCCAATCCTATATCATAATATAGATCTTGATTGCGTTTCCCTTCTACAAGATATCATACTAGTCCATTATATTGATGACATTATGATGATTGTACCAAGAGAGCAAGAAGTAGAGACTACTCCAGACTTACTGGTAAGACATTTGCTGCCAGAAGGTGGGAAATAAATCTTACTAAAATTTCTGAGTCTTCTAGTTCTATTTCTAGTGAAATTTTTTGGGTTTAATGGTGTAGGGCATGTTGAGATATCCATTCTTAGGTGAAGGATGGATTGTTGCATCTGGACTGTCCTACAACCAAGAAAGAGACACAATGCCTAGTGGGCCACTTTGGATTTTGAAGAGAACATATTCCTCATTTGGGTGTGTTTCTCCAACTCATTTACCAAGTGATCCATAAAGCTGCTAGTTTTGTGTGGGGCCCAGAACAAGAAAAGGCTCTGCAACAGGCCCAGGCTGCAGTGCAAGCTGCTCTTCCACTTGGGCCATACGACCTAACAGATCAGATTGTCTTAAAATATCAGTGGCAGATAGGGATGGTGTGTGAAGACTTTGGCAGGCCCCATAAGTGCATCACAATACAGGCCTTTAAATTTTTGGAGGAAGGCCCTGCAAAAGAAATGTGGCAATGGCCCTATTCTCATGGATTTCACGAGTTCCTCACCATTCTGAAGCAGCTGGCTTGATAGAATGGTGGAATGGTCTTTCAGACATGGTACCAGCTAGGTGGCAATACCTTTCAGGGCTGGAACAAGGTTCTCCAGAAAATGGTATATGAGGTCGGACAATTAAGTTCACAAACTCATCCTAGAAAAAGTGCTACATACTTCATTGCTGAATATCACTACAGTCACCTTCGAAGTACTCCCCTTGGAAAGCTATGCACTGACTCCAGTGCCTAATCCACCCTTCAAAGCAATTTTGGAACTCTTTTTCTGGAATGGCCATCAGAGCTGTCTTTGTATAACCCATGATGTCCTGAATGTCATCCAAATGTCTTCCTTTGAATATTTCCTTTAATTTGGGTAAAGAAAGAAGTCATTGGGGGCCAGATCAGATGAGTAGGGAGGGTGTTCCAATGAGTTATTTGTTTACTAGCTAAAAACTCCCTCACAGACAGTGCTGTGTGAGCTGGTTCATTGTCGTGAGGCAAGAGCCATGAATTGTTGGTGAAAAGTTCAGATCGTCTAACTTTTTCACGCAGCCTTTCAGCACTTCCAAATAGTAAACTTGGTTAACTGTTTGTCCAGTTCGTACAAATTCATAATGAATAATCTCTCTGATATCAAAAAAGGTTAGCAACATCGTTGCAACAAGTTCACGAACTTAATTGCCAGACCTCATACACATTAAATCAGTGTATACTATATGGTGCTATTTCTCCCATAGACAGGATTCATGGGTCCATGAATCGAACAGTGGAACTAGAAGTGGCACCACTCACTGTTATGTCACTGGTGAAATTTTTGCTTCCTGTTTCTATGGCTTAATGCTCTGATGGCCTAGATGTCTTAGTGTCTAAGGAAAAAATGCTTTCAGCAGGAGACATAACGATGATTCCTTGAACTGGAAGTTATGACTGCCACCTGGCCACTTTGGGGTCTTCATGCCCCTGAACAAACCAGTAAAGAACAATTAAGGTGTTGGCAGAGATGATTAATTTTGACTATCAAGGGGAAATGGGCCTACTACTCAACAATGGAGGTAACAACAAGTATTTCTGGAATATATGATATCCCTTAGGATGTCTCTTAGTATTACCATGCCCTGTAATTAAAGTCAATAGACAACTAGAACCACTCAATCAAGACAGGACTACTAATGGTCCAGACACTTCAGAAGTAAAGGTTTGGCTCAACAAACCAGTTCAGGTGTGTGCTGAAGTCAAAGGGAATACAGAATGGGCAGTAGAAGGTACTTATAAATACCAGCTACAATGACTAGTTATAGAAAGGAAGCCTGTAATGTTATGAGTATTTCCTCCTTATTTTGTAATGAATACACTTGTCTGTATATATACATATGAGTATATTATGCAAATATTTTTGTTTTCTTTCCTCTCTTATTCCCTTATGCAACATAAGATATATTGACTTTATGTGAGTATTTCAGTATTGTTATATTACATCATAGTATTTAAGTTATGAGATAAATAGAGAAGAGTAAACATCATTCAAGGATCTTATCTCCTCTTCTGGGGAAGGAATTAGTGCATTTTCAGGTGTATGCAGGATAGCTGTATCATGTTAGGCAGAGTTATATCATTTATTTGGAGATTAAGTATGGTTCAAGGAGATCGCTATGCATGCCAAGTTGACAAGGAGTAGATTTGTGATGGTTAATTTTATGTGTCAACTTAGGGATGACCAGATATCTGATAAAACATTATTTCTGTGTGTGTCTATGAGTATGTCTCTGGAAGAGATTAGTGTTTAAATCATTAGACTGAGTGAAGATTATCCTCACCAATGCAAGTGGGCATCATCTAATCCCTTGGGGGCCTGAGCAAAACAAAAAAAGTGGAGGAAGGGTGAATTTTCTCTTTGCTTGAGCTGAGGCATTTATCTTTTGCTGCTCTTGGACATCCATTGGCATTCCTGGTTCTTGGGTTTTGGGATTCAGACCAGAAAGTAAACCACTGACTTCCCAATTCTCAGACCTTCAGACTCATACTGAATTGAATTACACCGCTAGCTCTCCTTGTTCTCCAGATTGTAGATGGCAGATCATGGGACTTCTTGGCCTCAATAACCATGCAAGCCAATTCCTATAATAAATTTCTATCTATCTATCTATCTATCTATCTATCTATCTATCTATCTATCTATCTATCTATCTATCTATTATCTATCTATCTATCTATCTATCATCTATCTATCTATCTATCTATCTATCTATCTATCTATCTATCTATCTATCTATCTATCTATCTATCTATCTACTTATCTATCTATCTATCTATTTATCTATCTATATCTATTTATCTATCATCACCTATTGGTTCTGTTTCTCTGGAGAACCTTAGCAAATACATTTGTATTATTGTAGATTCCTCTTAGATTGATGCTTTGCATTATGATATATTCTTTATCTCTACTAATACTTTCAGTGTTAAAGTCTATCATGATTTCTTCTGATTGATTATGGATCATCAGATTATAACATAACTATATACCATTACAATTTAAAATATAATAGTAGCCTTTAATGATGGCATTTTATTTATTATAACTTTTCCTAATCTCAGGTCTGCTGATTAACATTGTTCCTAGTGCCTAACAGAATTAATATGAGATAACTTAAAAAATATGTAATATAAAAACTCCTAAACATGCTTTTCTTACAAATAAGTTATCTATGAAATTATATATTATAAATGTTATATAATATAAATAATATAACATAAATTATATATGAAAACTTCTATTTTTTTCTTGTCAGATCGAAACTGTAATTTTCAGGTTTTAAATCCCAGGCAATCAGGCAATACATGTACTCTTTCTTTTTCTTTTTCTTTTCCATTTTTCCTGTCCATTGAAGATAATTACTCTGGAAGAATAAATAAAGGGGAAAAAGTCACCTGTATGTCCAATCAAGTTAAAGATGATGGTTAATTCAACAAATAGCATGAGGGTAACCTCATTATGAAGTAGAGTTCTACAATGTAATTTATTTTATTGTTTTTACTTGTCTTCATAACAGCTTTATTGAAATATAATTCACATGCTATAAAACTCATACTTTTAAAGTGTATATTTTAGTGGGTTTAGTATATTCACAGAGTTGTGCAACCATCATTATCTAATTTTAGAATATTTCATCATCCCAGAAAGAAACCCTATATCCATATCCCCCTCCCTCTGGCACCTGGCAACAATATATTTTCTGTCTCTGTGGATTTGCTTATTCTGGACATTTCATATAAGTGGAATCATGCAATATGTGGTCTGGATTCTTCCACTTAGCATGCTTTCAAAGTTCATCCATGTGTAGCATGTATTAGTACTTCATTTCTTTTTGTGCCTGCATAATATTCCATTTTATGAACATACCACATTTTATTTATTTATTCATCAGGATGACAGTCATTTGCATTGTTCTTATGTTTTGGCTATAATGAATAGTGCTGCAAAGAACATTTCTGTACCCATTTTTCTACACATGTAAGTTTTCATTTATCTTGGTTATGTAACTAAGGAGTGAAATTGTTGGATAATAGGTAACTGTATGTTTAATCTTTGAGGAACTTCCAGGGTGTTTTCCAAAAAGCCTGTACCGTTTTACATTTCCACCAGAAGTGTGTAAGAATTATACTTTCTCCAAATCCTTCACAACTCTTGTCATTATCTGGCTTTTTGATATACACACGTTAGTGGGTGTGAAGTGGTACCTCGTTGTGATTTTGATTTGCATTTCTCTGTTGGCTAAGAGTGTTGATATCTTTTCATGTATAAATTGTGCTAATAGTGTTGATATCTTTTCATGTACAAATTGATCATTTGTATATCTTCTTTGGTAAAATGTTTAGATCCACTGCCCAGTTTAACATTGGATTATTTGTCTTTTTATTGTTGAGCTGCAAGAGTTCCTTATATATCCTGAATATAAGTCTCTGATTCCAATATAAGATTTGTAAATATTTTCCCCCATTCTGTGGGTTGTATTTTCCTTTTATGATGATGTCCTTTGAAGAATAAAAGTTTTTTTATTTTGATGAAGTCCGGTTTATCAATTTTTCATTTTATTGCTTGTGCTATCAAAAAGGTTTTGTCTAACTCAAGGTTACAAAGATTTACTGATACGTTTTCTTCTAAGACTTTTAGTTTTACACTTAGGTCTCTCATCGTATTTTGAATTAATTTTTGTATGTGGTGTGAGGAAGTGGTTCAACATCATTTTTTTCACATATGTACTCGTATATCCACTTGTTCTAGCACCAGTTGTTGAAAGACTGTTCCTTCCCCCATTGAATTATTTTGGCAATTTTGTCAAAATCATCTAATTTATTTTTAATCAACATTTTGAATATGCAAATGCTAAAGAATTAAACATTATTAGAAAAAATTTAAAAGGTAACAGTGCAATAAATTTTAAATGACAAATTGAATGTAATTTATAGTTTACTATGTCTATGATATAGCTTGCATTATTGAAAAGTATCCTCCAATATAATTTAAATTATATGCATCTATATGATATCACCATTTAATATATATTTATATTACTTATATTTATCTAATACATTAAAATTTCTCTGTCTCTCCCTCTTATCCTTAAAAATATTTGATACTCACTGTGATATCATGGATTCTCTGTTTTCCATCCTACTCTTGGGGTTCACTCTCACTTTCAAGTTGCCTATATATTTAAAAGTAAATATAATCACTTAAAATTATATTTTCTTCAAATACTATTCTACAAAACTCTGTACCATCTGTCAGTACTGAAACTTTTGAATCCCTTATGAGATCTGGGAGCAGCTACTACTTGAGAACATCTTACCACTGAGAACATCTCTCAGCTGGTATTCAAGACTAACATGAGAAAAATGCTCAATACTGTAAGTTTACCTGAAAATGAACTCAGATCATTTTCATATTCATAACATTATTAGCTAACTATCTTAAACATGTTTGCCATTCATCTTCTGCCCTAATTATTTCTAGTAATTTTACTAGCTACTTTTTCACCAAAGATATTTGATGTCAGTTTTACAATGACATCATGCAATCTAAGAAAATCCCTTTAATACGTTCAAGTATTAACTGAATGTTAATACAGTTAACTGTTATACATGCTGCATATTATTTTAGCAATTTTATCTAAACTTTTCATAATATTTCCATTAAATGTATTCCATTTTAATTTATATTATCTTCTCATCTTTAAATATTATAATAAAATTCATTTTAAGTAAAATGGAGGACCCAGATATAAAACTCAAAAACAGAAACATTTTTATATCATCCCTGAAGAGAAGGAAACCAATTTTAATATTTATTTTTGAGCCATATTTTCAGATATTTCTAAGGTGTTTTAATGAAAAATTATTTGTTTTATTTTTTTCTGTAGATTAGCCATGGCTATAATCTAGATTTTTTTCAATGTTACTATCATATATTATTTTAAATTTTTTTCTCTCTCTGGCTGCTTGTCTCTCAATTTACTTAACTGCATAAAAGGCTAACAACTCTTTTGGATTTCCTTGCTACCTTTTAATAAAGTAGTGCATGAAAAATTTTTGAAATGTATACATATTAAAAATGCTTAATACATTTTAATAAAGATCAAATAATAAGAGGAGGTAGATAAACATCAACTAAAAATCATTTCTACTTATTTTTAACCCTAACAGAGTCCAAGTTGTTATAAGATTAAAGTTGCTGACCTTTTAAAAAATTTTATTTATTATTCATTATATTAATCATTGATATATTAACTATTTAATGTCCATATGAAGATAAAAATTAAGTCTTCATTGTTACCAGTAACATTATCATGATGTTATTTATTAAGATGTTACTATGTATGCCAACAAATTATAATACGTAATAAATAATAAATATTAATAAGTAATAAATCTTAAATATGAAATTAACATACTCATTGCTTGTATACTCCTCAATTCTCCTTTTTTTCCTTTGGAAATAAACCTTTACCAGGATTGCGATCATTACACAGAGAACAACAGAAAACGGAATGAGTAGGAAAATTGGCCATCTCGTAGGTTTGGAGTGGTAAGCATTCTCAATATAGAGCCTTTCTAGGAAAGAAAACACCAGTGATTTGAAAGCAATTACCAGAAATACAGCAAAGACACTTCTGTTTTCAATATAACTAGTAGAATAAAAATTTAAAGTATCTTATAATTAACATTTTTAATGAATTAGATAAATTGACAGTGTAAGTGCCCAAAGAGACTCTTCTAATTCTTACAATAATAGTACTATCTTTTTCTTTTTATTAAGAACTTCTATTACATGTAGTCAATTTTCAGAACTGTATAATAGGGATGAAAAGAATTAAAGTGTGATCCGTATAAAAGTTGAGTTTTTCTCGATCTCTATTTTCAGTAAGAAATACTATACATATAAAAATTGTAATAAAGTCTAAATTATCTTTACTTTTATTGCATTGATATATGTTCTTATCTAAGAAATTATTGCTGATCCCAAGATCATGTAAAAATTTCCCTATGTTTCTTTCAAGAAGATTTATAATTTTAGCTTCTACATTTAGATTTATGATCTATGCCACATGAATTGTTGAATAAGTTAAAATCTTTGAGATTCTTTGGGGCTTGTGGGGCCTTTGAGATTCTTTGGGGCTTAGTTGTGAGACAGTACAATGTTTTGAACTGACTTTCCTTCCACATTGAACTGTCTTTGTACTTTTCTTGAAAAATTGATTAACCTTATATTAAGGGATAAATGTCTAGACTCTCTATTTCATTTCATTGATCTATTTTTATATCTATCATTAACAAATGCCACACTATTTTCATTAGTGTAACTATATACTAAAACTATACTAAATTCAATATAAGGCAAATAGATTAAATTGTCCTTTTTTGTCATTCTTTATTTTTTTTCAGGATTGTTTGGCTATTCTAAGCACTTTTTTGTATGCTTTATTTTTATTTTATTTTAAAGTTTATTGGGGTGACAATTGTTAGTAAAGTTACATAGCTTTCAGGTGTACAATTCTGTAATACATCATCTATATATCACATTGCGTATTTACCACCCAGATTCAGTTCTATTTCTATCACCATATATTTGATCTGATCCCCTTTAACCTCTTCAAATTGTTAATGTCTGAAAAACACATGCTTTTATGATTGGTTTTTATAATTTGGTGAAAATTACATTTTAACAGTGATAAACCTTCCAATAGGTGAGTATGGCATATTTTCCCTTTTATTTGTATGCTTAATATTTATCTCCATTTTGTTTTAGCTTCAGTGTAAAGGTCTTATGCATCTTTTGTTAAGCTTATTTGTAATATTTTATATATTGATAATATTGTAAATGGTACTAATTTTAAGTTGAATTCCACTTCCTGCTACTATTGTATAATAATACTACTGACTTAAACATTTTTCCTTTAAACTTTCAAAAATATTCATTATTTCTGGAAGTATTTTTGTAGATACTTTAGGACTTTCTATGTAATTCACCATATCATCTGTAGTCTCATTTTGTTATTTCCAATCTTTAGCTCCTGATCTGTTCTTTTATTATTGCAATGGCTAGGACTTATAGTAAAAGGTTGAATAGGCATGGTAAGAGCATACTTTATTCTCTTGCTCTCAATATTTTGGGAAAAACAATGCATTTAATCATAAAATATATTAACTATGTTTTTGTTGATGCTTTTTATCAAATGATGAAGTTTCTTCATGTTAGTAGTTTACTGCTTTTTAAAAAATTCATGAAAATGTGGTGAATTTTGTCTAATGACTTTTTTGGGTCAAGTGAAAAATCATACACTTTAAAAAAATTTTGTTGATTTGGTGAATTGCACTAAATTACTTTCAAATGTTAAAAGAGTCTTGCTTTCCTAAGATAAACCACATATATTCTAGATTATTATCCTTTTAATGTAGACCATTATATAGCATGAGTTAATATTTTATGGAGAATGTTTACATCTATGTTCATGAAAGAAATTATTCTGTATTTTTTTTGTTGTTGTTAACTTCTTTGTCTGGGTTTGGCATTAGGGTTATGTTTTCCTCATACAATGAGATGATAAGAGTCCCTCTCACCACTGTTTTCTAAAAATGATATTTCTTCCTTGAAAAAAAATCGTGAAATTAACCTGTATTTATACTATCTAAACCTGTATTTTTGTTGGTGGTGACTTTTAGAAAACATAAAACCACAAATCAAAGAACTTTTGGCTAGGGTTTCTTGGTTATATACTTTAACTTATAATTCATCTTCCATTAGGAATAACCCTTTTTATATCTGAGTTGCTTCTTTCCCATAATTGATTGGGACTCAATCAATTGGGACTCAAAGAACATATGTACTGTTGAAGTCTCACCAGTAAAAAGGCACAGAGTAATAGATTGGATAAAAAACAAAACAAAAACCAAACCATATGCTGCCTCCAAGAGACACATCTTAGCTATAAGGACAAATATAGACTCCGAGTGAAAGGGTGGAAATCAATACCAGGCAAATGGTACCCAGAGAAACTAGGTGTATCAGAGGAAACAGACTTCAGGATAAAAAGGGTAACAAGAGACAAAGATGGACATTTCAAAATGGTAAAGGGGACAATACAACAGAAGAGATAACACTTATCTATCTATCTATCTATCTATCTATCTATCTATCTATCTATCTATCTATCTATCTATCTATATACTCCCAATCAGTTAGCACCAAAATATATAAAGCAACTACTAACAGAATTAAAGGGAGAAATTGACAAAAACACAAGTATAGTAGGTGACCTAAATATGCCATTGACAGCTATGGAAGATCATCCAAACAGAAAATCAGTAAGGAAGTATCAGCCTGAATGACACATTAGACCAAATGGATATAACTGACATTTATAGAGCACTTCATCCTAGAACATCAGACTATGCATTTTTTTCTAGTGTACATAGAACATTTTCAAAGATAGACCATATGTGGGGACATAAAATTAGCTTTAGCAAATTCTAGATTGAAATCATACCAAGCATATTCTCTGATCACAGGCTTTGAAATTGTATGTCAACTGGGAAAAGAAAGCAGGAAAAATCACAATTATGTGGAGATTAAACAACATGCTATTAAAGAATGACAGGGGCAAAGAAGAAATAAAAAATCAAAAGATACATAGAAACAAATGAGAATGAAAATACATCTAATCACAATTATTGGGAAGCAGCAAAATCAATAATAAGAGGAAAATTTATATCATTTCAGGCCTATTTCAAGAAAAAATAAAATACCTCCCCAAAGCAACATAATGTTACATCTTTTTTTAAAATTAAAGTTTATTGGGGTGACAATTGTTAGTAAAGTTACATAGATTTAAGGTGTACAATTCTGTATTACATCATCTATAAATCACATTGTGTGTTCACCACCCAGAGTCAGTTCTCCTTCCATCACCATATATTTGATCCCCTTTACCCTCATCTACCACCCCCCCTCCCCCCTAACACTCTGGTAACCACTAAACTATTGCCTGTATGTATGAATTTTTGTTTCTCATTTGTTTGTCTTTTTCTTTTGTTGTTTTTCGTTCTTATACCACATATCAGTAAAATCATATGGTTCTCTGCTTTTTCTGCCTGACTTATTTTGCTTAGCATTATAATCTCAAGGTCCATCCATGTTGTCACAAATGGTCCTATTTCATCTTTTCTTACCACTGAATAGTATTCCATTGTGTATATCTACCACAACTTCTTTAACCATTTATCTATTGAAGGACATTTTGGTTGTTTCCATGTCTTGGCCACTGCAAATAAAGCTGCAATGAACATTGGAGCACACATGTCTTTATGTAAAAATATTTTCAGAATTTTTGGGTAGATACCCAGGAGAGGGATTGCTGGGTCATATGGTAATTCTATTTGTAATATTTTGAGGAACCTCCACACTGCCTTCCATAGTGGCTGCACCAGTCTGCATTCCCACCAACAGTGGATGAGGGTTCCTTTTTCTCCACAGCCTCTCCAACACTTGTTACTATTTGTCTTGTTGATGATAGCCATTCTAACTGGTGTGAGGTGATATCTCATTGTGGTTTTTATATGCATTTCTCTGATGATTAGTGATGTTGAGCATTTTTTTCATATGTCTTTTTGCCATTTGTATGTCCTCTTTGGAGAAATGTCTCTTCAGGTCCTCTGCCCATTTTTCAATTGGGTTGTTTGGTTTTTTATTGTTGAGTTGCATAAGTTCCTTGTATATTTTGGATATTAGCCCCTTATCAGAGCCACTGTTTACAAAAATCTTCTCCCATTCTGTTGGTTTCCTCTTTATTTTGTTGATGGTTTCTTTTGCTGTGCAGAAGCTTTTAAGTTTGATATAGTTCCATTCATTTATTTTAGCTTTTACTTCCCTTGCCTTTGGAGTCAAATTCATGAAATGCTCTTTGAACCCAAGGTCCATAAGTTTAGTACCTATGTTTTCTTTTATGCAGTTTATTGTTTCAGGTCTTATGCTTAAGTCTTTGATCCATTTTGAATTAATTTTGGTACATGGTGACAGATAGCAGTCCAGTTTCATTCTTTTGCACGTGACTTTCCAATTTTGCCAGCACCATTTATTGAAGAGGGTGTCTTTTCTCCATTGCATGGTTTTTGCTTCTTTGTCAAAAATTATCTGTCCATATTTATGTGGTTTTATTTCTGGTTTCTCAATTCTATTCCATTGGTCTACGTGTCTGTTTTTCTGCCAATACTGTTTCTGCCATGCTGTTTTGATTATTGTTGTCCTGTAGTCAGGGAGTGTGATACCTTCAGCGTTGTTCTTTTTTCTTAAGATTGCTTTGGCTATTCGGGCTCTTTTGTGGTTCCAAACAAATCTGATGATTTTTTGTTCTATTTCTTTTTTAAAAAGCCATTGGGATTTTGATGGGGATTGCATTCAATCTGTATATTGCTTTGGGTAATATGGCCATTTTAACTATGTTGATTCTTCCAATCCATGAGCATGGAATGTCTTTGCATTTCTTTGTGTCTTCTTCAATTTCTTTTAAAAATGTCTTATAATTTTCAGTGTATATGTCCTTTATATCCTTTGTTGAGTTTATTCCTAGGTATTTTATTCTTTTTGTTGCAATTGCAAAAGGAATTGTTTTTATTTCTTTTTCTGAAATTTCATTGTTAGTATGTAGGAATGTAATGGACTTTTGTACGTTGATTTTGTAGCCAGCAATTTTACTGTATTCGTTGATTGTTTCTAATAGCTTTTTGGTGGAGTCTTTAGGGCAAAGAGTGACAATTTAACTTCTTCATTCCCAATTTGGATGCCTTTTATTTCTTTCTCTTGCCTGATTCTTCTTGGGAGGACTTCCAACACTGTGTTGAAAAGCAGAGGTGATAGGGGACAGCCCTGTCGTGTTCCTGAACATAGAGCAAAGGGCTTCAGTTTTTCACTGTTAATTATGAGAATAGCTAAGGGTTTGTCATATATGGTCTTTATTATGTTAAGGTATTTTCCTTCTATGCCTATTTTATTAAGTGTTTTAATCATAAATGGATGTTGTAGCTTGTCAAATGCTTTTTCTGCATCAATTGATATAATCATATGATTTATGTCCTTTATTTTGTTTATGTGATATGTCACGTTTCAAGTAAGGCCTCAAAAAATTTCACCACCAGTCCTTTAGTGTTCCTCCCTAGGAAAAAAATCTACTTAAACGCAGAAGATGTTTTTTTTTCTCTCCAAAGAAAGATGAGACTATAACATTACATCTTAAAGAACTAGGAAAAGATGAACAAATGAAACCCAAAGTCAGCAGAAGGAAGGAAATATTAAAAATTAGAGCAGAACTAAATGATATAGAGAACAAAAAGACAATAAAAAAATGAATGCAACAAAGAGTTGGTTCTTTGAAAAAATTAATTAAATAGAGAAACCTTTGGCTAGACTAAGATAAAAAGAGAAAGACACAAATAAACAAAATCAGAAATGAAAGAGGAGAAGTTACCACCGTTACCACAATATAAATGATCATACTAGAATGCTGTGAAGGTCTATATGCTACCAAATTCAATAACCTAGAAGAAATGGAGAAGTTCGTACAAGCATATAGCCTTCCTAGACTGAATCACAAAGAACTGGAAAACCTAAATAGACCGATCAACAGTTAGGAAATTGAATCAGTCATCCAAAACGTTGCCAAAAGCAAAAGTCTGGGACCAGATGGCTTCACTAGTGAATTATATCAAACATTCAAAGAGGATCTAACACCCGTCCTTCTCAAACTCTTCCAAAAAATTGAAGAAGAGGCAATACTTCCTAACTCCTTTTATGAGGCCAACACTACCCTGATACCAAAATCTGGTAAGGAAAACACACACAAAAATTACAGACCAATATCACTGATGAATACAGATAAAAATATTCTAAACAAAACTCTAGCAAAATGAATACAACAATGTATTAAAAAGATTATATATCACAATCAAATGGGATTCATCCCAGGGACACAAGGATGGTTCAACATACACAAATCGATCAATGTTATACACCACATAAACAAAATAAAGATAAAAATCGTATGATATTAATAGATGCAGAAAAAGCATTTGACAAGATATAACATCCATTTATGATTAAAACACTTAATAAAATGGATATAGAAGGAAAATACCTTAACATAATAAATACCATATATGACAAACCCTCAGCTAATATCATAATTAATGTGAAAAACTGAAGCCCTTTGCCCTACATTCAGGAAAAAGACAGGGTTATCCCCTATCACCACTACTATTCAACATAGTATTAGAAGCCACGTGCAAAAGAATGAAACTAGACTGCTCTCTGTCACCATATAACACAATTAACTCAAAATGGGTGAATGACCTAAACATAAGACCTGAAACAATAAATTGCATAGAAGAAAGCATATGTACTACATTTATGGACCTTGGCTTAAAAGAGCATTTTATGAATTTGACCTCAAAGTCAAGGGAAGTAAATGTTAAAATAAATGAATGGGACTGTATCAAACTGAAAAGTTTCTGCCCAGCCAAAGAAACCATCAACAAAAAATAGAGTCAACCAACAGAATGGAAGAACATATTTGCAATGAATGCCTCTGATAAAGGGCTAATATCCAAAATATATTAATAACTCATACAACTCAAAAACAAAAATACAAGCAATCCAATTAAAAAATGGGAAGGGAAACATGAACAGAAACTACTCCCAAGAAGACATACAAATAGCCAACAGATACATGAAAAAATGCTCAACTTCACTAGCTATTAGGGAAATGCAAATCAAAACCTCAATGTGATATTACCTCACACATGTTAGAATGGCTTTTATCAACAGGACAAATAATAACAAGTGTTGGAGAGGTTGTGGAGAAAAAGGAACCGTAATACACTGTTGGTGGGGATGTAAATTGATACAGCCACTATGGAAAACAGTATGGAGGTTCCTCAAAAAATGAAGAATAGAATTACCAGGGAGATAGAATTCCATGCAAAATGGAATAGCACCCTGCCATAAGAAAAGATGAAATACATCCATTTGGGACAACATGGGTGGATCTTGAGATTATTATGCTGAACAAAATAAGTCAGACAGAAGTTGAGAATCATATGATTTCACTCATTTGTGGAATATAAAACTGAAAGCAATAAAGGAACAAGACAATCAAACAAAGAAACAAAAACTCAGAGGGTAATGGGGGAGGGCGTGGTAGAAGAGGGTAAAGGGGTCAAATATATGGTGATGGAAGGAGAACTGACTCTGGATAGTGAGCACAGAATGTGACATATAGATAATGTGATATAGAATTGTACCCTCAAAACCTATATAATTTTACTATCGTCACCTCAATAAATTTCATTTTGTTTAAAAGTAGGAAACTACATATTTTAAGCTCCTTGACTTTCAGTCTATTAGTTAGATTTGGCCGATGGGAATCACTAGATAAAATTTGAGTTTCAGAAGAGTAAAATAGCCATAATATTTATCCCCCTTCCTCTCCTACATCTCCAATACTGGCGGTGAATGCTCTATAGGTCTATGTCATGCTAGACAATATCTCTCCCTGTGGTCTAGATCCTGATATGTAGCTTTGACCAGAGTTATATATCATGCTAGATGGCTCAGACTCCGGTTGTAGAAATACGACCTCTTTCTATTGCCCCTCCAAGCACAAGAAGTGATAGTGGATTCCTGCTGTTGCTAATCTCTAGTTTGCTTTACCATTCTGTGATTGCTTTTCATCTCTACCATTGTGTCTTACCCGGTGCCTTATAATAAATTCCTTCTGTATGAAGGGATGTGATTTCTATTTTTTTTTGCCTGGGTCCTTACTCATATATCTCATCTATAATATACATTATATATCTTATATTACATTACTCTCTGTAGGTAAAACATAAATAGTCATATGTGATTTATTTTTTATGTCCAAATATAATCTAAATATAAATTGGTAGACAAGAGATTATTATTGAGTTTAATAAATTAAAATGTTGTTTTAATTATCTTTTCAATTTGTTATTAATACTTACCAAGGTTGCGCGCTGATACAGGTGGAAAATTGCCACTGTCAACACTCCCACCAAGCCATGAACTATCTTCAGTTTGGCAATCTGGAGGTAAATATGTGGGGTTACAGTGACAGTTCTTTTTATTATTACATACCTGAAAAAGGGAGAAATATCACCTTATAAGATAAGTAGCTCAAATTATTTGTGGTCAAGTATAGTTTTAAAGGAATACCTAAGTCAGATAAGGCTGATTTACTTGCATGGTTTATGAGTATATGAGTGTGTGTGTTCATGTGTGTGTGTGTGTGTGCTGTGTGTTTGCTTTCCTAGGACCACTCTCAGTGATTTGCATTCTTGACTCATAATACTAGTACTTACACCGTGATTGTGGCATTTTTGTGAATCACAGTCATAGGTGATGTAATTATCTATACATTCCTTATTCTTGCACACCTAAAAGGGAAATAAGCCAAAATAAATCAACTGAAATGTCATGTGCATTTGGCATCTAATTAAGAGGGGTTCATTTAACAATAAATATTAACATACTAGCAATAATTGATTATACTGGTGCTGTTTTCTGCACTAGATGAGACTCTGATGATCTGAGAGTAAACAAAACAATAAAAGCATCTTCCATGCTTATGTTGAGATAGAAGGTACAGATATAAAATAAATAAAAACAAAGATACATATGTGATAATTCGTGTAATGAAAAAATAAAATACAGAGGATTTATCTCATATGTGAGAACAGCAAACCCTTATTGAGCCCTAATGTTGAACAGAACTTAATGAAACACAGAAATGAAAGACAAGGTACTTATAGGAAAAGAAATGATATTTAAAATGACTCTGCCTTGGAACATGGTATGAAACTGTTGAGAAATAATTAAGGGCAATGTAGCTGTTACACAGAGAACAACAATTAAATCATTAATTAACTAAATGTGTGACGTCTACAATGTGCCTGTCTTGAGAACACAGTAATGAACATAAAAATTTCATATTGCTGATATTGCAATAAAAGGTATAGAAACACACACACAAACAAAAAAGCTAAGTGTGATATGACAGAAGTTGTTATGGCAGGATTGTGTAGGACCTTCCATTCTTAATCAGAAAGTTGCCCTATAACCTATAAGCAATTGTTTGCATTTAGACATTTCATTGGAAGATGGGAAGCTAATAAAAATAGGTTTTGAAAAAGAGGATGGAAAGGAAAAAAAAAATGTAGAGACAAATTCGAATGCCAGGAAAATGATAACCTTAGAGTGAAACTGAGTAATAGTGGCTTAGATGGAAACCAGTGATTGTATTTGAGATATAGTTAAAAATTTAACTATAATTTAATAATAGATTGTATATGGAAGATGAAAAGAGAGATGAGACGGGTCAATGACACCGAGGTTTCTGGCTTGTCTAACTCTCTTGGTCATAGTACAATTAACTGAGATATGAAAAGCTAAGCATAAAGCTCAAAAGTGTAGAATATTATTTTTTTCAGAGTTCTTTCAACTTGTAATTTTTAAATAATACTATGCTTCAAACTAAAAAAAAAAAAGTTTATTGCAACTCATAGAAAGCCCTAGAGTGACTGATGATAAACCAAAGAACATGTAATTAGAAATATTATTTTTATATAAAAAATGTTTTCTAAATAATATTGGCAATATTTTTGGGGATTCTTTCCTGTTGAAAAATATATGACCATAATATAATAATTATTAAGGTCAGAGAGTGAATCTACTCACACAGGTTTTGCTAAGCATTACTGAATATGGAAAAATATATTATAGTGTCTGATAATTATGGCAACATATACCTCTGTTTAAAACTTAGAAGGAAATATACTGATGAGAAATAGTTTATTTTGAGAGATTGTGGTAATAGTCTAAAAGTTCTAGCTCTGGATACACACTAGTGCTGCTATAGTTAGAAATATATCTGTTCTGTTAGAGTGATCCCTTCAAACCTAACTAGAACTTGGGCAGAGAAGCTAGATATATTATAATCTGCAGAGCTGTTTTGCAGAAGAATATAAACATAATTCTCAGGACAGTTAAATAATTTATTTGAGCCAGACTAGAAAGAAGTTGAGAAGGGATTATTGGTATCACTGGTATTGTTTCTGTGTAATGAAATAGTTTTTTTCTGATTTAGCATGCTTATTTCTGTTGTGTCATGCAGGAAGGCTAGGGAGAAACACCATCCAAAGTAGGAATCTAGCTATAAACCACAAAAATTATTTATCTCCATACAAAAAAACAATGGTTCATCACCAAACTCTCTGAAATGGATATTTTTTTATTTGTTATGCGATAAGAAAGATAATTCAGCTTCTTATTCCTTTCACTATGGCAGAATACGTTTCTATAGAAACCTTCTTGTATGGGGAATCTAAAATGACAAATAAAACAAAAAACATTATACATATTCATTTTTAAAAACACATGGTTTTTACTGGAGATAAAGTAAAAGTTACTTTTAGGTTCAGAAAATGTGAGACAATGTGATTTCTCAAAAGAACCAAAAAACTGAGGACAGCATTCCTCCAGTGACTATCAGTGATTCATCCTGTAGGATTTAAATGGTCATGTGCACTCTACACCAGTGACAATTACAAGCAAGTTTTACCTGATATTGAGGGGAAAAAGTCTGGAGAGTGACATCAGCGAAGTAGTTCACTAGAAAACCCCCAATGTTTTTCTCCCTTAGTGATATTTTTTAAAAAGAAGGAAAGAAAAAAAAAAGGAAGGGAGGGCGGGAGGGAGAGAGAGAGAGAAAGAGAGAGAGAGAGAGAGAGAGAGAGAGAGAGAGAGAGAGAGAGAGAGAGAACCCATAGGAGCTCTGGAAGCAGTTTAAGTTCTGTGGCAATGAAGCAAATTCCAATCAAGAAAAAGCCACATTCAACCACCCTAATGGGAGATGATTTTTGCAAACAACTCCTCTGATAAGGGGCTAATGTCTAAAATATATAAGGAACTCATACAACTCAACAACAAAAAAACAAACAACCCAATTGAAAAATGAGCAGAGGACCTGAAGAGACATTTCTCCAAAGAGTACATACAAATAGCCAATAGACATAAAAAAAAATGCTCATCACTAATCATAGAGAAATACAAATAAAAAAATAATGAGATATCACCTCACCTCCGTTAAAATGGCTACCATCAACAAGACAAATAGCAACAAGTGTTGGAGAGGCTGTGGAGAAAAAGGAACCCTCATACACTGTTGGTGGGAATGCAGATTGGTGCAGCCACTATAGGACGTAGTGTGGAGGTTCCTTAATAAATTAAGAATTGAATTACCATATGACCCAGCAATCTCTTTCCTGGATATCTACCCAAAAAAATATGAAAACATTTATCCATAAAGACATATGTGCTCCAACGTTCATTGCAGCTTTAGTCATGGTGGCCAAGACATGGAAACAACAAAAATGTCCTTCGGTAGATGAATGGATAAAGAAATCATGGTATACATACACAATGGAATACTACTCAGTGATGAGAAAACATTTGCGACAACATGGATGGATCTTGAGATTATAATGCCAGGTGAAATAAGTAAGACAGAAAATGTGAAGAACCATATAATTTCACTGATACGTGGTATATAAAACTGAAAACAACAAAAGAACAAGACACACAAATGAAGAAACAAAAACTCCTAGACACAGACAATAGTTTAGTGGTTACCAGAGGGTAAGGGGGGACAGGGGTGATAGATGAGGGTAAAAGGGATCAAATGTATAGTGATAGAAAGAGAACTGACTCTGGGTAGTGAACACACAATTGATATATAGATGATGTATTACAGAATTGTACACCTAAAATCTATGTAACTTTTCTAACAATTGTCACTCCAATAAACTTTAAATAAAAAAATTTAAAAAAAGAAAAGAAAAAGCCACTTTCAAAATAGTAGAAAACATTGTTGCTTGTTTGTTCCCTCTTGTCCTACTCCTTTCCTGGCATGGCAAAGTCTTACTCTGGAGATGGCAGCAGATGAGTTCCCAATTCCCTCTGTTGAACTGAACGGAGCAGAGGAAACCATGTTTTCAATATTACAACCTGTCTGAGAGCTGCCTGATGGTCTAGGAAAGATGCATGCTCATGAAAGATATCAGAAGACCACAAGCTTTGTCCTAAAGCTGACACTGACCTACCAAATCAATAAAGGACTGTCCCAGCACAAAGCCAGTCTGCAAACACTGGAAGTGACTGTTTTTTTCTTTTTTTTCCCCAAATGTTCAATTTTCCACAACAACAAAAAATCACAAGATATAAAAAAGAAACAGGAAAACATGGCTCATTTAAAAGAAAAAAATGAAGTGACAAAATACTATTTTTAAATAACTGTACTAAATATGCTGAAGAAACTAAATGAAAACATGGATAAAGAATGAAAGTAAATCAGGAAAATGATGTAAACCAAATGAAAATATCAACAGAGACAGCAATTATAAATAGCAAACAAAAGAAATTGTGGTGCTGAAAGATCCAATACAAACATACTTCATGCTCCACTTTATTGTACTTTACAGAATCTGTGTTTTTTACCAATTGAAGGTATGTGGCAACCCTGCATAGAGCAAGACTATCAGTGCCATTTTTCCGATAGCTGTTGTTCACCTTGTATCTCTGTGTCACAATTCAGTAATTTTCACAATATTTTAAACTTTTTCACAATTATATTTGTTATGGTGATCTGTTATCAGTCACTTTGATGTCACCACTGCAATTGTTTTGGGGCACCATGATCCATGCCCATATAAGATGGCAGATATAATCAATAAATGTTGTGTGTATTCTGACTGCTCAACCGCTGGCTGTTCCCAAATCTCTCTCCGTCTCCTCAAGCCTCCCTATTCACTGAGAACAAGGAATATTGCAATTTGGCAAATTAATAACCCTACAATGGCTTCTATGTGTTCAAGTGAAAGGAAGAGTCTCACATCTTTCACCTTAAATCAAAAGCTAAAAATAACTAAGTTTAGTGAGGAAGCCATGTCAAAAGCTGAGATAGGTCAAAAGCTAGACTCTTGTGCCAAACAGTTAGCTAAGTTGTGAATGCAAAATCAAAGTTCCTGAAGGAAATTAAAAATGTTAGTCCAGAGAACACACGAATGATAAGAAAGCGGTACAGCCTTCTTGCTAATATGGAGAAAGTTTTAGTGGTCTGGGTAGAAGATCAAACCAGCCTTAACATTCCTTTAAACCAAAGCCTAATCCAGAGCAAGGACCTAACTCTCTTTAATTCTATAAAGAGTGAGAGAGGTGAGGAACTGCGCAAGAAACGTTTGAAGCTAGCAGAGGTTGGTTAATGAGGATTAAGGAAAGAAGTGATCTCCACAACATAAAAATATGAGAAGCAGCAAGTACTGCAGCAAGTTATCCAGACGATCTAGCTAGATAATTAATGAAGATGGCTAAACTAAACAAAAAATTTTCAATATTAAATATGAAACATTTCAATGTGAAACAGGCTTATATTGGAAGAAGATGTCATCTAGGACTTTCATAGCTAGAGAGGAGAAGTCAATGCCCGACTTCAAAGCTTTGAAGGACTAGCTGACTCTCCTGTTAGGGGTTAATGCAGCTGGTGACTTTAAATTGAAGCTGATGGACATTTACTATTCCAAAAATCTAGGGCTCTTAAATTATGCTAAATCAGCTCTGTCTTTGCTTTATAAATGGAATAACAAAGTTTGATGACAGCACATCTGTTTACAACATGGTGTGCTGAATATTTTAAGCCAAGTGTTGTGATCTACTGCTTAGAAAAAAAAAATTCCTTCAAAATATTACTGCAAGGGCTCTGATGAGATGTACAATGAGATTGTTTTTTCATGCCTGCTAACATAACATCCACTCTACAGCTCATGGATAAAGAAATAATTTAGTCTTTCAAGTCTTATTATTTAAGAAACACATTTTTGTAAAGTTATAGCTGTCATAGATAGTGATTCCTTGATGTATCTGGGCAAAGTAAATTAAAAACCTCTGGAAAGGATTCACCATTCTAGATGCCATTAAGAACATTCATGATTCATGGAAAGAGGTCAAAATATCAACATTCACAGGAGTTTGAAAGATGTTGATTCCAAACTTCATGGATGACTTTGAAAGGTTCAAGACTTCAGTAAAGGAAGCAACTGCAGACGTGGTGGAAATAGCAAGAGAATTAAAATTAGAAGTGGAGCCTGGAGATGTGACTCAATTGCTGCTATCTCCTGATAAAACTTTAATGTATGAGGAGATTCTTCTTATGAGTGAGCAAAAAAAGTGGTTTCTTGAGATTAAAACTACTCTTGATAAGGAGGCTGTGAAGATTGCTGAAATGACAACAAAGGATTTAGAATATTACATAAACTTAGTTGATAATGCAGCACACAATTTGAGAGGAATGACTCCAATTTTGAAAGTACTACTACTGTGGGTAAAACACTACTGAACAGCATCACATGATGCAGAGAAATTATTCATGAAAAGAGGCAATTGATGCAGCAAATTTCATTATTTTAAGAAATTGCTACAGCCATCCCAACCTTTAGAAACCACCATCCTAATCAGTCAGCAGCCATCAACATCAAGGCAAGACCCTCTACCACAAAAAGTTTATGACTTGCTAAGGGTTTAGATGATTGATAGTATATTTTAGCAATAAAGTATTTTTAATTAAGGTATGTACATTTAAAAAAACATATAATGCTATTTCAGACTTAATAGATTACAGTATACTCTAAACAGAACTTTTGAGTATGCTGGGAAACAAACAAACAGTGTGACTAGCTTTATTACAATATTCATTTTATTGTGGTGGTCTGGACCAAACCTGCAATATCTTTGTGTTATGCCTGTAACTGAATTGAAAAATTCACTAGATGTGTGCAAGAACAGATTTAGGTAAGCAAAAGAAAGAATTAGTGAATTTGAATATAGGACAGTTTAAATAATTGAGTCTGAAATGCAGAAAGATAAAAGAACAAAGAAAAAATTTAAAAAAAAAGGCTAAGATATTTATGAAACACCATCAAGTAGATCAATATACACATTATGGAAGTCCCTGAAAGACATGAGAAGGAAAGGACCAGGGAGACTATTTGAAGAAATGGTGGCTGAAAATGTCCCATATTTGAAGAAAGATTGATTTATAAATTCTAAATCAGTGAATTGCAAGTAGGATAAACACTGTGAACAAAAAAAGAGAGCTATCTTGGCAAGCCTGAGAAGCTCAATTACTGAAAGTAGCCACACAGGGTGTTTTAATTATTTTTTTTTTTAATTCCTAACTGAGCAAGTTACGGTGGGAAAAGGCCTATATGAAAGATTAATCTCTACCTGGATCAAGCCTTGTTTTTTGTTTCTGTGCATCTAGAATAACATACTTAAAATGTCAGAATGACCTTTTCTCTAGACCTCCAAAGATAAACACCCATTTGGGGTGAGACAACCCTAACATTCCACATTATTATCATTTACAACATATCTCTGTAAAATATGAATGTGAAATGTTAACTGTCTTGTACCCATCCATGTAAAAGAAACATGTATCTCTCCATTTTAGTTTTTATCCAATCTTAAAGATTTCCCTGCTTTACTTTCTCCTGCCTCAATCTGCCATCAATGGATTTCATGTAACTTTTAAAAAATCTTCTCCTTTTATTCAAATGCATAAAATAAACTGCAAAACTGCATTATCTCAACCCTTTGAGATCTTTTTCTAGGACTAGCCCCAAATTGCTGGCTCAAAATAAATTCTTTTAACTGCTTAAGGTTTGGAATTTCTTTTGTTAACAACACAAAGATACTCACACTAAGACACATTATAATCAAACTGTGAAATGCCAAAGAAAAAGAGAGAATCTTGAAAGCGGCAAGTAAAAATGAATCATCATGTACAAGGGATCCTCAACAAGATGATAGCAGATTTGTTAGCAAAAACTTTTGAGGCTAAAAGGCAGTGAGCTGACATATTTGAATACCTGAAAAAAAACAACAACAAAAAACAAAAAAATATCCTGCCAACTGAGAATTCTATATCCAACAAAACTGTCTTTTGAAATTGATGGAGAAATTAAGACATTCCCAGATTGAAAGATGAACAAACAAAAAAGCTGAGGAAATTTATTACCATGAGACCTGGCTTACAAAAACAAAAAAAACACAAAAAAAACTAAAAGGAATCCTTCATGATAAATAAAAGGTTGCTAATGTAACTAAAAGTCATATGCACAAATAAAGAGCTCTGGTAAAGTTAAATAAATGGAAACATAAAAAATATGTATTAATGTAATTTTAATTTATAACTCCATTTAATAAAATTTCTATGAGGTTTGAAAGACATACATGAAAATAAATAATTTTAAATCTATTTAACGGCTATACAACGTAAACATGTAATTTTTGACATCAAAAATAAGTGTTGAGCACAAACTGTAAAGGAGTGGAGGTTTTTTATGTGTTTGAGGTTAATTTGGTATCAATTCAAAATAGATTATTATAAATTTAGTATGTTATATGTAATTCTATGGTAACCATAAAAAAACCTCTAGAATATACACAAAAGGAAATGAGGAAAAAGAAATAGATAAGTGTCATTACAAAACATCAACTAAACAAAAAGGAAGCTGATAATGAATCAAATGAAGTATTTAAAAAGCTATAAAAAATACAAAGAACAAATAAAATGTCAAAAACAAGTCCTTTTCTATGAATTAATGTTAATGGCTAAAGTTCCCCAATCAAATGGCATGAATTTGCAGATTAGATAACATTTTTCAACTATATGCTGAAAGAGACTCTGCAAAAGACTACCTTGGTATCTAATGACACAAAAAGGTTGAAAGTGAAAAGATGGAAAAATATAATCCATACAAATAATATAAAAAAAGGGCACTAATAGCATAATAATATCAAAGTAGATCTTAAATGAACTACTGTTACAAATGAAAACACAAAACACCAAAGACTTATGACATGATGCAAAACACTGCTGATATAAATTTTAAACTGCAAACCTTCATATTAAAAAGGAAAAAAGATCTTAAATCAACAACCTAAATTTGCACCGTAGGTAAATAAATAAAGAACATACTAAACCCAAAATTAACAGGAAGAAGGAAATAATAGAGGTCAGACGACAATTAAAATAGAGAGTAGAAAAATGAAAAACCAACAAAATTAAAAAACTTTACCTGGAATGACAAAGAAAAGAGAGAAGACTCAAATATTTAAATTAGAAATGAAAGTAGGGACATTGGTACTAATTTTACAGAAATATTGAGGATTATGAGAGAGTACTATGAAAAATTATAAGCCATCAATGTGTATAAGCTGAATGAAATGGAAAAATTTATAGGAATACCCCATCTACCAACACTGAATCATGAAGAAATAGAAAATCTGAATAGACTTATAATTCACAAGGAGTTTAATCAGTAATGAAAACCTTGAAACAAAGATAACCCCTGGACTGTATGGCTTCACTGGTCATTTCTACCAAACATTTAGAGAAAAATTAAATCAATCTTTCTCAAACTCTTCCAAAAAATTTGAATGAGAGGGAACACTTCCAGATGCATTCAATGATGCCAGTGTTACCCCAATACAAGAGCCAGCCAAAGACACTATGAGAAAAGAAAACTACAAACAAATATTGCTTGTGAACATTGATGCAAATACCTCAACAAAATACTAGTAAACCAAGTTCAGTGGCATAATGAAGAGTTTATACAATATGACCAAGTGGGATTTATTCCTGTAATGTAAAGATGGCTCAATATGCAAAAAGCAAACAATGAAATAAACTACATGAATGGAATGAAGGGACAAAAACACAAGCACCACATTTGATGCAGAAAAGTAATTTGACGAAATTTAACACCCATTAATGATAAAAACATTCAACAAACTGGAAGGAAACTATCTCAATGTAATAAAGCCTATCTATAAAAAGCAAATAGCTAACATTATACTCAAGGATAAAAAAAGCTTTTCATCTAATACCAAGAACAAGGATAACTATTTTCACAACTTGTATTCAACATAGTACTGGAAGTTCTATCCACAGCAACAAAAAGAAACAAATAATATCCAAATTGTAAAGGAAGAAATAAAATGATCTCTGTTCACAGATGATGTAATCTTATATGTAGAAAACTATAAATATTACACACACACACACACACACACACACACACTGACACACACAATGTTAGAACTAGTAAACAAATACAGCAGTTGCAGGATACAAAATCAACACATAATAATCAGTTGCATTTCTATACAATAATGGTGCACATTTGAGAAGGGAATTAAGTAAACAGTTACATTTACAATAGCATCAAAAAGAATAAAATACTGAGGAATAAACTTGTTCAAGGTGAAAGACTTGTACACTGAAAATTACAAAACATTGCTGAAAGATGTTAAAGAAAACATGAACAATTGGAAAGATATTCCATATTCATACATTGAAGATTTAATATTGTTAAGTGTCAACTTAACTTAAAAGCAACCTACAGATTCAACACAATCTTTATAAAATCCCAATTTATTTTTGGCAGAAATAGAAAAAGTCATTCTAAAACTTACTATACAATCTTAAGGGACTGCAAATAGTTAAAACAATCTTAAAAAATAAGAAAAATCTGGACACCCACTTATTAATTTCAACCTTACTAAAAAAGCTATAGTAATCTAAACACTGTGGTACTGACAAACAGACATACAGACCAGTGGAAAAGAATAAAGAGCCCAGAAATAAAATCTTTCAGCTATGATCAAATGATTTTCAATAAGGTTGGCCATAGAAATTCATACTACATATTCACAGGCAAACTAATGGACTTAGACCTTTAACTTACATCATATACAAAAATTAACTCAAAATGAATCCTAGACCTAAAGATAAGATCTAAAACTATGAAACTCCTTGAAAAAAACATAGGGGGATACTTCATGACATTGGATTTGGTAATTAATTATTGGATATGACCGATTAGAATAGCTATCAGAAAACACGCAAAAGAACAAATGTTGGTGAGGATTTGGAGAAATTGTAACCCTTGTGCACTGATGGTCAGAATGTAAAGTAGTAGAAAACAGTAAAGGAGTTCCCCAAGAATCAAACAAATTATTATATGATCCAGCAATTCCACCTGTAGGTATATAACCAAAACATTTGAAAACAGACACCTGAACAGAAATTTGTACAGTGATGAGAGTAGCATTTTTTACAATAGCCAAAAGGTTCAAATAAACCAAATGTCCATTGACAGATGAGTGAATAAACAACATGTGATATAAACACCAAACAGAATATTTAGCCTTAAAAAGGAATGAAACTTTGATACATGCAACAACATGGATTACTTTGAAAACATTATGCCGGGTGAAATAAGGACTCAAAAGGACAAATACTGAATAATTACACTTGCATGAGGTACCTAGAATATTCAAATTTATAGAGACAGAGAGTAGAATAGTGATTACCAGGGGCTGTGGGAAGGGGTCACTGGGGAGTTAGAGTTTGATGGGTACAGAGTTTCTGTTTCGGATGATGAAAATTTCTGGAGATAAGAGGTGATGATGTTTGCAGAACGATGTAAATGTGCAGTGTCTCTGAACTGTACACTTCAAAATGATTAAAAGTGGTAAATTTTATGTTATGCATATTATACCACAAGATAGTGTTTTATATTCTGTGTTTTATAGACTAGGATAAGAGGTGAAATCACTTAACTCTTGTTATGAAATCAATACTTGAACAACTCAAGGGTTAGGGGGGCTGATCCCAGTACAGTCAAAATTAGTATATAACTTTTGACTCCCCCAAAACTTAACTACAGTCAGCCCTTGGTATCCTTGGAGGATTGGTTCCAGAACCCCTGTGGGTTCCAAAAATCCACAGATATTCAAGTCCCTTATATAAAACGGCACAGAGCAATGCATACTCTCAGCCCTCTGCATATGCAGTTTTTAAAATACTGTTTACAATCCACTGTTGGTTGAATCCATGGATGTGAAACCCATGGACATAGAGAGCCATTTATTTATTTAAAAAATCCACGTATAAGTGTAAGTTCAAACCTGTGTTATTTGAAGGTCAACTGTATATATTGTTATACTCATCAGCTAAGGGCATCCTAAAAAACCATATATTGAATTCTGTAGTTTATGAGGAATGTACAATTTGAACAAATATAATTGTTTTCCTTGGTTGAAATGGTGGGGGGAAATCAGAATATTTATTTAATATAATAAAGGGATTAAATGTGGAACAAAAGGTGAAATCAATCCAGACAGAAATATTTTGAAAAGTTTGCAAATACATTCATTATAATAAGAAAAAATTCAAAACAAGAAATAAAGGGGAATCCTTAAGGAACAAAGTTTTCAATGTGGTATACGTTTGATTAAAATTGATTATGACTGGGGGTTCTGTTTAGCAAAGTTACTGTGGTGTTTCTGACCCAGCCAGGTCACTTCCAACAATCTGCTTTATCTCCATCAGTAGTGTGATATACTGATTCGTGTATATCGTGTATATTCTTTTTATAAGTACACAAATGGTTTATGTTTTTGCAACTTGAAACCAGTTCCTCTTTTCCATTTTGGAAAAGGAGGTAAATTAACATTACCTTGCTCACATTTTAGAGATCTTTTCATAGTCAAGGAAGAAAAAAATAACACCAAAGTGTGTGTTGGAGTGTTCATAATGATCATGTCTGTTTTCAGTGGTGATGTCATATTCCTCATGTGCTTTCTTGTGATCAGTCAGAGTGGGAAAGCTTGATAGTGAGAATCATGACAATTATCTGGGATTTCTTGTTTCTATAATATTCCTCCATGACTCCTTTAGTTGCTTCCTTAGAATCATACATTGATATTTCCTATCCTAATCTTCTTAAAATATTTTTATGAGTATCTGTATTTATTTCTTGCGCAAAACATTTTAAAATCAGGGTTTATGCTTATCTTTTCTACTTGAACTTAATATCAAAACTTTAAATAACAGATCTTGGCAAATCCTTGTTATGTTCTTCTAGGATTAACTGTGTGCAAGTAGGTGGTAATATTTACAACTATTTTGATTACTTAGTCACTAATGTTTGAGAATTGAAACAATATGTACAGAATTCAATATCTCTTCCTATTTCTTTGTTGATAAAAGAAAAATTTTAATTTCTTGCGACAATGAGCTCATTTTAATCCAAATGAATATTTTATATATGAGTATTTAAAGAAAACAATGTCACTGTAATTGGCAGAATACATTAAAAAATGTTTTCGAGCACTAATATGCAGCTAGCTTGATCATCTTTTGCTAATAGATATATGTGAAGCCAAAGTTTTGCGGCCATCTCTTGGATAACACCTCCTAAGATCTCCACCCAGCTTCTCTAATCTCTCTACTGTGAAACAGAAACTTCTCTAACATCATAATGGATTGTTTTTTAATGATGAATAGTAGCATGTTTTCAAGCTGCTGAAGTAGATGTCTGTTTGATAAAGCATTACCTTGGTCATGAATACTGTGGTAAAGTAGTGACTGCCAGATATCCCTCATCCTGTTAACTAACTGTGGTGAATAAAGATGCCATACACCCTTTCCCCCTTTGCTCTTTACAATAATCCTTCTTGAAATGTGGAGATGGTTGGAGTTCCATCAACCATCTTGAAAGCATAAGGAAGAGTATCACTGTACAGAATCTATAGCTGAAAATTAGACTGAGTCTGGATAATTGATACATGATGGAACCCCATAACTACTCTGGATGGACATCTCCACAATTTTTTACATGATGGGGAAGAATAACCCACACACTGTTTAAGTCATTCTTCGTGGTTCTTGTTTCCTGTGCAATTCCTAACTCATACAGTCTGTGGTAGGCTATTTGGAAATAATGGAGAGTTCAAAATTAAAGAGTGTTTTGGCAATAAGTTGGGAAGTATTTTGCAAAGTGAATTTCATAAAAGCAAAGTTATTACAAAGTTTATTAAACGGATTTTTGTGTAAAAATTTGGGGTGACAATTTTTCTTTTGTTTACTTTTTTACTTCCTAATTTTTAAAAGAATAATAATAAATTAGGTTGTGATAGGGCTTTAATATGTATGACAAATATTTCCATAATTATCAGGTAAAATAATTATTTTAAATATGTATACATTCATAATGATTTACAATTAAAATGTGAAAAATTGTTAGATTTCATTTATACCTGGTTACATCCAAAACATAAAATTTTTACTCCTCACTTACAAAAATAAACTTCTGTTCCCAAGTCAATTATGTTTTGCCTTTCCCTCTGTTCTAAGTTAAGTGATTTAATATATTATGTTTCTTATTAGACCAGACGTTATAATTAAAAAAATTTTTGATATCAGAATAGTTTAAACTTGAGCTTCGTAGTGTATTTATGTATATCTATATCAGTAACATATTTCATAGAGGAAAAATCTAGGAAGACAGAAAATGTTGATATTTATATCCACACAGGCTATAGAATGATAATAGAGCAAAAACAGACAATAAGATGGGATGTTCTTATAAAGATATATATATAATTAGTATAGCTAGATAAGTATTCTATATTTGTGTATATGTGTATATAAATAAAGAGTTGATAGAAGGTTCATGAAAATGGAAAGAGTAGTTACATCTCAGACATATGCCTTTAATTAACTTTCACTTTACATATTCTTTACATTATTTTAACAACTATTTAAAAGTAATTATACCATAAAATAATTCATGACATTAGAAATATTCTGTGAAATATGATCTAATTTAATAAAATACAGTTAAGGAACAATATGATTCTCAATTCAGTGAATGTATATAATTTCTATGAAAAAAGCCAGTGAAATATTCATGGTGATATCATCTATAAATGAACGCAGATTATATTATGTTTTTCCTTAAGTATTTTTTTATTTTAAAAAATTTATTTTCTTATTTTTGAAATTGAATGTGCACTTAAATTACAAGGAAAGTACTAAATATGCATTTAAAAAAGAGTATAAAATATTAGGAAGTCGTTTGGTAATGAAAGACTACATACCTTATTTTCACCACACATTGTTCCATCTTTTACCCACATCTTTTCACTGTCTTTATGATCATGTAAATACTCCAATGAGATGCAGATATGTCCATTTATGTTAGAATAAATAATAGTAGCATTAGGAATATGAAGTATCTGTTGTCTTTCATATCTACATATTAATTTTCCACACATCTGGTCCCTATTATTTACCAGTAAATGAAAATCATTAGTTTTAAATACAGATAAATATTAGGATATCATTTCTAAAGCAAGAAGTTATAAATAAAACATTAAAGTTTTGGAAAAAGATGCATGCTGCAGTTAATTGTGACAAACCAAAAAAATATGAGGGCCTTGCCTACATTGTTAATAATAACTGATCATTTTTAATAATTATGAACTATTTCCTAGTTAGTCTGATCACTTTTTTGTAATGATTCCTTCACTCTTTTTTGATTCTTAGACATAATAAATTCCTAGTTTATTCTATCCTAAAAAATTAGTAAAGTTTATCTAATCACCAGTCTCATCGGACTTCTTTTTTAGTTTCTCAAACACAATACCTATGTTCAGAATTATGGGTCTAAAACTGACAAGAGTTTGAGATGCACACTCAAGGAATATTGTATACAATATATATTATTAAAGTAAAATCACTAAAATACATTATAATGATAGTGCTGTAAACCACAGGAAAAAAAATCATGAAAATAACAGGATATGTAAGAGGAGGAAATAAAAGGCATCTGAATTGGGAATGAAAAAGTTAAATTGTCACTTTTTGCAAATAGCATGATTCTTTATATAGAAAACCCTAAAGACGCCACCAAAAAGGTATTAGAAACAGTAAACAAATACAGTAAAGTTGCTGGTTACAGAAATCAATGTACAAAAATCCATAGCTTTCCCTATATACTAACAATGAAATTTCAGAAAAAGAAATGAAAAAACAAACAAGCAATTCCTTTTGCAACTGCAACAAAAATAATAAAACACCTAGGAATAAACTTAACACAGGATATAAAGGACTTATACACTGAAATTGTAAGACATTTTTAAAAGAAATTAAAGAAGACACAAAGAAATGGAAAGACATTCCGTGTTCATGGATTGCAAGAATAAGCATAGTTAAAATGGCCATATTACCCAAAGCAATATACAGATTTAATGCAATCCCCATCAAAATCCCAAGGGCATTTTTAAAAAAATAGAACGAAAAATCATCAGATTTGTATGAAATCACAGAAGACACCAAATAGCCAAAGCGATCCTAAGAAATAAGAACAAGACTGGTATTAGTCTTTGTGAGGTATCACATTCCCTGACTTCAACTTGTACTACAAAGTGACAATAATCAAAATAACATGGTATTGGCAGAAAAACAGACACACTGACCAATGGAATATAATTGAAACCCAAAAATAAAGCTACATAAATATGGACAGATAATTTTCAACAAAGAAGCCAAAAACAAACAATGGAGGAAAGAAAGTCTCTTCAATAAATGGGGCTGGGAGAATAGGAAAGTCACATGCAAAAGAATGAAACTGCACTGCTATCTGTCACTGTGTAGCAAAATTAACTCAAAATGGATCAAGACCTAAACATATGACCTGAGACAAAAAAATGCATAGAAGAAAAACATAGGTACTCAACTTATGGACCTTGGGTTCAAAGAGCATTTCACGAATTTAACCTCAAAGGTAAGGGAAGTAATAGGTAAAATAAATGAGTGGTACTATATTAAGCAAAAAAATTTTGACCAGCAAAAGAAACCATCGACAAAATAAAGAGGCAACCAACCAAATGGGGAAGATTTTTGCAAACAAGGCCTCCAATAAGGGACTAATACCCAAAATATATAAGGAATTCATACAACTTAACAACAAAAAAACACCAAACAATCCAATTAAAAAAATGGTCAGAGGACCTGAAGAGACATTTCTCCAAAGAAGACATACAAATGACCAATAGAAATATGAAAAAATGTTCAACATCACTAATCATCAGAGAAATGCAAATGAAAACCACAATAAGATATCACCTCACCCCAGTTACAATGGCTATCATCAACATTCAAATAATAAGTGTTGGAGAGGCTGTGGAGAAAAAGGAACCCTCATACACAGTTGGTGGGAATGCAGACTGGTGCAGCCGCTCTGGAAGGCAGTATGGAAATTCCTCAAAAAATTAAGAATAGAATTACCATATGACCCAGCAATCCCTCTGCTGGTTATCTATCCCAAAAATCTGAAAACATCTATCCATAAAGACACATGTGCTCCACTGTTCATTGCAGCTTTATTTATGGTGGCCAAGATGGGGAAACAACCAAAATGTCCTTCGATAGATGAATGGATAAAGAAGTTGTGGTATATATACACAATGGAATACTATTCTGTCACAAGAAAAGAGGAAATAGTGCCATTTGCAACAATGGATAGATCTTGAGATTATTATGCTGAGTGAAATAAGTCAGACAGAAAAAGTCGAGAACCATATGATTTCACTGATATGTGGGATATAAAACTGAAAGCAACAAAGGAATAAGACAAGCAAGTAAAGAAATAAAAACTCATAGACACAGACAATAGTTCAGTGGTTAACAGAGGGTAAGTGGGGAGGGGGGTGGTAGATGAGGGTAAACGGGATAAAATATATGGTGATGAAAGGAGAACTGACTCTGGGTGGAAAACACACAATGTGACATATAGATGATGTATTACAGAATTGTACACCTGAAACCTATGTAACTTTACTAACAACTGTCACCCCGATAAACTTTAACTTAAAAATATTAAAATTTATTGGGGTGACAATGGTTAGTCTGAAAAGCATAAATGCATACAAAGCTTCCATTTTATATTAGTCATGATATCCAATACAAAGTCAAAAATGCTAGGCATATCAAAAAATTAAAATGAGACATAATCAAGGAGCAAATAAATCACTAGATACCACTATTAAAATTACCCAGATACTGCAATTAGCAGAGAAGTACTTTATAGCAGCTAATATAAAATTTATCAGTGATTTCAAGGAAAATATAGTCATAATAGCTGGACTTAATCAATATACAAACAAAAGGTGAATGTTTAAATAAAATAAAAATTATTGTAGTAAAAGATACATTGCCATTAATTCCTCTCAAAATACTCCCCCTTGCTTTGAACACACTCATCCCATCATTTTTGCCACTTTCTGAAGCAGTTCTGGAAGTCCTCTATAGTGTGTGTCTTTAGTTGCACTGTCATGACTGCCTCAATGTCCTGAATCGATTCAAAATGTTTACCTTTCATGGTCATTTTGACTTGGGGGAAGTCACATGGTGCCAGATCCAGTAAACAAAGTGGATGAGGATACACTGTAACCTTTTTATTTGACAGAAATTGCTGTACCAGAAGCAATGTGTAATATTGTCATGATGGAGGATGATTTATGGCACACTTTAAAACACACCTTCTCTCAACTATATCTCACACCTGACTGACTGCACCGAATAAGTTGAAACTTGTCACACACTGTTACTAAGGTTTGACGTGCTGCTTCCCATATTGAAGATCCCTGCCTTTCCGTTGGATGGCACATGGCAGCAGCATTCACCATATTTTGGGATCACAATGGAAAGGCTCCGTGTCACACATTACTTCTGGAATGGCAATTTCTTTCAAATAAAAACATTATGGTGTGTCCTTATCCACCTTTACCAGAACTGGCACTGTGTTACTTCTGGCTCTTCCCCAAAGTCAAAATGACCATGAAAGGTAAACGTTTTGAATCGATTCAGGACATCGAGGCAGCCACAACAGCACAACTAATGACACTCACTAAAGAGGACTTCCAGAACTGCTTCAGAAAGTGGCAAGAACGATGGCATGAGTGTGTTCAAAGTGAAGGGGGCGTACTCTGAGGGGAATTAATAACAATGTGTCTTTTGCTGTAATAAATTTTTAAAAAATTAAACATTCACTATAGTTTTTGATCACACCTTGTATGCTTTAGCAATTGTGAAACAAACTTCTGTGTATTCTAAATTTGAGCATATGAGGAAGCAACTTATAAATGCACTAAGATGTATTTTGTGGTGAGCATATTATATGTCAGTCTCATTCTAGAGCTTTTCATGAAGTATCTAAATTTCACACTGGTGCCAGACCAATGATGTTAGTGGAATTGATATTAATAGTTTACATATCAGAAAAGTGGAATATATGTTCAAGATCATACAATTAGGTAGGCAGTGTAGTTAGGATTTGAAACCATGACATCTAGCTGTACAGTACATGTTCATAAACATAGTGCTTTACTTCCTAGATAGTAAAAATTCATATATTTTCATTCCATCACTCTAAGAGTAGTCATCCTTTGTAAATTAAAGTGACAGCATGCAAAACAAAAATAATCAGTCCTTCTAACTAATAGAAAATTAATGCATCTACATGTAAATTAAATATTATGTGGGAAGGTATGAGGATAAATTTGGATATATGAGGAGGAAGTACAGACATTTTGTATTTCATGTATTTATAATTGTATTAAATATAGTCATATTTCATGGCCAGGTGAAATTTTAATTACATATAAATTTATCTGGTAATATTTTCTAATTTAAGGAAATAAATGGAGTTTGTCAGATTTTATAAAGCATACTTAGGGTTACACTTTTTGTATCCTGAAGAATCTGAACCACAGTTCCCAGATTGATCGGCCATAGAATTAAGGTGTTGAAAACACTCAGGAGGCGCCATCTGTGTACCTGAAAAAAAAAAGTTTGCTTAGTTATATTGAACTTATATTAATTTAAAATAATTAATGAATACATTTAAAATTCTAAAATGGTTTAAAACATACTGCACAAAATAAGATTACAATATAAAATTGAAAATAAAAACTAGGTTTTTATTTCACTTATATGTACAATATAAAACTGAAAGCAACAAACGAATAAGACAAACAAGCAAAAACTCATGGACAAAGGCAATAGTTTAGTTAGGAGAGAGGGGAGCTAGAAGAGGGGAAAGGGGTCAAATATATGGTGACAGAAGAATATTTGACTTCGGTTGGTAAACACACAATGCAATCAGTGTATAGATGATGTATCATAGAATTGTACACTTGAAACCTATATAACTTTTTTAACCAATGTTACCCCAATAAATTTAATAAAGAAAAAAGATCAGACATAACCACTTCAATGAGATATCTAGAAGTTGTGAATACTCGTTTGCTATCCAAAAATATATCTTAGATTTAAACATGGTATGCAATTTGTTTTCTAATTTTAGTAACTCTAGAAATACATATCTATAAGTATATAAGAAACTTAAAAAATAATTGACTTATTGGTCAATAATCTGTGTTTGCATAAATGTGTTTTCAAGTCAAACCACTCAACTAATATCCTGCTTTTTTTCATCATAATTTCCTCAGACCAAAAAAACCTTGGACCCACAATTGATTCATTTTCACATTCACTATTTAATTCATGCACATAATGTACATAATTCACATTTTACAATCAAGTGATTTTTCAGTAGAGGTTCCAAGTAGGTTGAATGGGGGGATAATCATCTTTCAACAGTGATGCTGAGGCAACTGGGTATCCACATGCTAAAGATTTAAGTTGGAACCATTTCTCACACCACATACAAAAAACTAACTCAAAATGGATTAGTGACTCAAATTTAATAGTGAAAGCTATAAAATTCCTGAAGAAAACAAAGGAATAAGTCAGGACCTTGGATTAGGCCATGCTTCCTTAGATATAACACCAAAATCACAAGTACAAAATAAAAGATAAATTGAACTTCACTAAAATTAAAACTGCTTCAAAAAAAGCCATCAAGAAAGTGATGAGATAATCTACAAAATGGGAGTAAATATTTGCAAAACATGAATTTGACAATAAACTTGAATCCAGAAAATATAAAGAACTGTTATAACTCAATAAGATAAATAATTAAAAAATAGGTAAAGGATTCGAATAGACATTTCTACAAAGAAGATATACAAATGGCCAACAAGCACATAAAAAGATGTTCATCATTAATTATTAGCTAAACTCCAATCAAAACCATAACAAGGTACTGTTACCGGACTCAGGTCCAGTGCCACTTTTCGCCTGGGGCCCAAGAACTCTAGTGACAAGAGTTGGTGAGGAGAAAAGCATTCTTTATTCTAGATTCTGGCAGATAGGGAAGACGGCAGACTAATTAATATCCAGGAAAAAACCATCTTCCCCGAACTGAGAATAATCAAATGGTTTTATAATCAAGTAGGCTGGTGGGAGAAAGAACAAAGAAAAATGAGAGTCGTTCATGTAAGTTTCAGGAAATTGCCTCCCAGGGCCTGGTCTCAGAAATCGCCTCCCATGGCTTCCTCAGCTTCATAATGTTATTTCGAACTCAGCAGCCATGGCTGGAGTGTTTCATGCATCATGAGCAAAACCTGTAAGGGAGTTGCAACCATGGATCCTGGTGTCCGGGCACCTGAGAATTGAGAAATTGTTCTTTCCAGATTAGTTCTCTGCTGATTAATTAGATCAACAAGGTATGTATAGTCTTAAGAAAGGGGATCAAGCAGAGTCATTGAATTAAGCAGTGAAGGGGAAAAACAAGGGAAAACAGTTAAATAGCAAGCTGTGAGGTGAATCAGACTATGAGTTGACTGAACTAAATCTAACTAAGTCATTAATTTTGAGTTTCACCCTTACAATACCACTTCACATCCATTAGGTCATCCACAGAATAACTCAATATTACAAGGAAATCAATTAAACTAAAATTAACATCTGAATTAATATATAAATCTGGTTCTTAGACTCAGATGCAAGAGTGGAGAGACAAGTCAAGACATATAAAGAAGACAATAAAAGCTAAGATTACTTGTCTTTGATATATTAAAATAATTGTAAAGGTAGAGAAATTAAACAGTGTATGACTGGCATATGTAGAGAAAAATGACCAAGAGAACTGAAGAGAAAATTGAGAAACATTCACACATTTAGTTTAAAAACAACCAACCAAACTCTTAATATAGATCATATATAAATTACAGTCCATTCAAGGGTATCAAGTTATGACAATAAAGTGGTTATCAGTATGCTGTTAATACTAAATTGGATATATGTCAAACAACACACACACACAGACACACACAAATGCATTCCTTCCCCCATTCCCTCTTCTAGCCTGAGGCAACCATTATTGTACTTTCTGTCTCTATAATTTGCCTATTTCATACACTGTATATAAATGAAATCATAGAATATGTCTGTGGCCCTTTGCAACTGCCTTCCTTACCTTAGCATAATGTTTTCAAAATTCAGCTACATTTAGCAAGTATCAGCACTTCGTTAATTTTTATTCCCTAATAATGTTCCATATCTTGTTTATTTTACTGTTTTCTCAGTTGATTGGCATTTGGGTTACTTCTACATTTAGTCTATTATGAATAATGGTGCTATGAACATCTGTATACAAGGTTTTGTGGGAACATATGTTTTCAGTTTTCTTAGGTATATATCAGGGGTGAAATTGCTATGCTCAACATTTTAAGGAAGTGCCAAATTGTTTTCTAAGCCACTACAACCATTTTATATTCCTACGAGCACTGCATAAAAGTTCTGATTTTGCCACATTCTCACTAACGCATGTTGTTATCTGTCTTTTTTAATTACAGCCATCCTAGTGAACATGAAGAAGTTCTTGCTGTGGTTTGATTTGCATTTCCTTGGGTTTTTTTTTTATTTTTGGTTTTTTTTTTAGTTAAAGTTCATTGGGGTGACAATTGTTTGTAAAGTTATATAGATTTCATGTGTACAATTCTGTATTACATCATCTATAAATCCCATTGTGTGTTCACCACCCAGAGTCAGTTCTCCTTCCATCACCATATATTTGATCCCCTTTACCCTCAGCTACCACCCCCTTCCCCTTTACCCTCTGGTAACCACAAGACTATTGTTTGTGTTTGTGAGTTTTTGTTTCTCATTTGTTTCTCTTGGTCTTTTGTTGTTTTTGGTTCATTTACCACATATCAGTGTAATCATATGGTTCTCTCCTTTTTCTGTCTGACTTATTTCGCTTAGTATCATACTCTCAAGGTCCATCCATGTTGTCACAAATGGTCCTATTTCATCTTTTCTTCCCGCCGAATAGTATTCCATTGTGTATATATACCCCAACTTCTTTATCCATTCATCTATCGAAGGACATTTTCGTTGTTTCCATGTCTTGGCCACCGTAAAAAAAGCTGCAATGAACATTGGACCACACGTGTCTTTATGTATAAATGTTTTCAGATTTTTTGGGTAGATACCCAGGAGAGGGATTGCTGGGTCATATGGTAATTCTATTCTTAATTTTTTGAGGAACCTCCACACTGCCTTCCATAGCGGCTGTACCAGTCTGCATTCCCACCAACAGTGTATGAGGGTTCCTTTTTCTCCACAGCCTCTCCAATACTTGTTACTATTTGTCTTGTTGATGATAGCCATTCTGACTGGGGTGAGGTGATATCTCGTGGTTTTTATTTGCATTTCTCTAACGATTAGTGATGTTGAGCATTTTTTCATATGTCTATTGGCCATCTGTATGTCCTCTTTGGAGAAATGTCTCTTCAGGTCCTGTCCCCATTTTTCAATTGAGTTGTCTGTTTTTTTGTTGTTGAGTTGTATGAATTCCTTGTATATTTTGGATATTAGCCCCCTATTGGGGGACTGAAGATTTTTTTGTTCTGTTTCTTTAAAAAATTCCATTGGGATTTTGATGGGGATTGCATTAAATCTGTATATTGCTTTGGGTAATCTGGCCATTTTAACTATGTTGATTCTTCCAATCCATGAGCACGGAATGTTTTTCCATTTCTTTGTGTCTTCAATTTCTTTTAAGAATGTCTTATAGTTTTCAGCATATAGGTCTTTCACATCCTTGGTTAAGTTTATTCCTAGGTATTTTATTCTTTTTGCTGCAATTACAAAATGAATTTTTTTAAATTTCTTTTTCTGAGATTTCATTGTTAGTATATAGGAATGCAATGGAATCTTGTATGTTGATTTTGTAGCTGACAACTTTACTGTATTCGTTGATTGTTTCTAATAGTTTTTTGGTGGAGTCTTTAGGGTTTTCTATATATAGCATCATGTCAGATGCAAAGAGTGACAATTTAACTTCTTCATTCCAAATTTGGATGCCTTTTATTTCTTTCTCTTGCCTGATTGCTCTGGTGAGGACTTCCAACACTATGTTGAAAAGCAGAGGTGATAGGGGACAGCCCTGTCGTGTTCCTGAACATAGAGTAAAGGGCTTCAGTTTTTCACTGTTAATTATGAGATTAGCTGAGGGTTTGTCATATATGGCCTTTATTATGTTAAGATATTTTCCTTCTATGTCTATTTTATTAAGTGTTTTAATCATAAATGGATGTTATACCTTGTTCAATACTTTTTCTACATCAATTGATATAATCATATGATTTTTGACCTTTATTTTGTTTATGTGATGTATCACATTGATGGACTTGCATATGTTGAACCATCCTTGTGCCCCTGGAATGAAACCCACTTGGTCGTGATGAATAATCTTTTTAATGCATTGTTGCATTCGATTGGCTAGAATTCTGTTTAGGATTTTTGCATCTGTATTCATCAGAGATATTGGTCTGTAGTTCTCTTTTTTTGTGCTGTCCTTACCAGGTTTTGGTATCAGGGTAATGTTGGCCTCATAAAATGAGTTAGGGAATACTGTCTCTTCTTCAATTGTTTGGAAGAGTTTGAGAAGGACGGGTGTTAGATCCTCTTTGAATGTTTGGTAGAATTCACTAGTGAAGCCATCTGGTCCCGGACTTTTGCTTTTGGAAAAGTTTTGGATGACTGGTTCAATTTTGTTACTGGTGATCAGTCTGTTTAGATTTTTCAGTTCTTCATGGTTCAGCCTAGGAAGGCTATATGTTTCTAAGAACTTGTCCATTTCTTCCAGGTTACTAAATTTGGTGGCATATAGTCCTTCAATGATCCTTTGTATTTCTGTAAATCCGTGATAATTTTCCCTTTTTCATTTGTGATTTTGTTTAGTAGTGTCTTCTCTCTTTTTCTCTTAAAGCCTAGCCAAGGGATTGTCAATTTTGTTAATCTTTTCAACGAACCAGCTCTTTGTCACATTAATTTTTGCTATTGTCTTTTTGTTCTCTATTTCATTTAGTTCTGATCTGATTTTTATTATTTTCTTTCTTCTGCTGAACTTGGGTTTCATTTGCTCTCTTTTTCTAGTTCTTTAAGGTGTAACGTGAGGTTATTTATTTGCGATTTTTCTTGTTTCTCGAGATAGGCCTGTAAAGATATAAATTTCCCTCTTAAAACTGCTTTCACTGCATCCCAAAATTTTTGGTAGGATGTATTTTCATTCTCATTTGTTTCTATGTATGTTTTGATCTCTTCTCTAATTTCTTCTTTGACCCGGTCATTCTTTAAAAGTATGTTGTTTAATCTCCATGTATTTGTGTTTTTTCGTGCTTTCTTTTTACAGTTGATATCCAATTTCAAAGCCTTGTGATCAGAGATTATGCTTGGTATGATTTCAATCTTCTTAAATTTGCTGAGGTTAGTTTTATGTCCCACTATATGGTCTATCCTTAAGAATGTTCCATGTACAATAGAAAAAAAATGTATAGTCTGATGTTTTAGGATGAAGTGCTCTATAAATGTCAATTATGTCCATTTCTTCTAATGTGTCATTTAGGGCTGCTATTTCATTATTTATTTTCTGTTTGGATGATCTATCCATTGCTGTCAATGATGTATTTAGGTCCCCTAGTATAATTGTGTTTCGGTCAATTTCTCCCTTTAGTTCTGTTAGTAGTTGCTTGGTATATTTCGGTGCTCCCTGATTGGGGGCATAAATATTGATGACTGTTATGCCTTCTTGTTGTATTGTCCCCTTTACCATTATGAAATGTCCATCTTTGTCTCTTGTTACCTTTTTCACCCTGAAGTCTGTTTCATCTGATATCAGTATAGCTACACCTGATTTTCTCTGGGTACCATTTGCTTGGAGTGTCAATTTCCACCCTTTCATTTTGAGTCTATGCTTTTCCTTGTAGCTGAGATGTGTCGCTTGGAGACAGCATATGGTTGGATTTAGTTTTTTGATCCAATCTGCTGCTTTGTGCCTTTTTATTGGTGAATTCAGTGTATTTACATTTAGGGTGATTATTGATATGTGAGGATTTCCTGTCATTCTATCTTTAGTTTTCTGGTAAGACTGTGTCTCCATTGTTTCCTTGCCGTTTTGTTGTTTTCTATTATTTCTGTGTGGTGGTATTCTATGATGTTTTTCTTTGTATCTTCTTTTGTTACAGTATATATTTCAGTTCTGGATTTTTTTTGAGTGGCTACCCTTAAGTTTATGTAAAAGAAAGTTTGATATTTAGAGTATTCCATTTTCTTCAGCATGCCTACTTTCTCCATTCCCATATTCCGGTTCAGGCCTTCACTCTCCCCCCTTTTATGTTTTGGTTGCCACAAATTGTCCCTGTTGATGGTGGTCGCATAGCCTCCTTTAGTATTTCTTGTAGTGCAAGTCATGTATTAGAAAATTCCCTCAGTTTCTGTATGTCTGGAAAGGTCTTTATTCCTTCTTCATATCTAGAGGATATCTTTGCTGGGTATATTATTCTTGGCTCATAATTTCTCTCTTTCAATAGTTTGAATATTTGATTCCACTCCCTCCTGGCTTGTAGAGTTTCTGCTGAGAAATCTGATGATAATCTAATGGGCTTTCCTTTGTAGGTTACTGTCTTCTTTTCCCTGGCTGCCATGAGGATTCTTTCTTTGTCATTGATTTTTGACAGCTTCAATACAATGTGTCTTGGGGAAGGCCTGTTGGGGTTGAGGTAATTAGGGGTTCTATTTGCTTCTTGGATTCGAGGATCCAGTTCTTTCCACAAGTTTGGGGAGTTCTCATCGACTATTTGTTTGAATATACTCTCTGCTCCCTTCTCTCTTTCTTCTCAGTTTGGTATGACTATTATTCTTTTATTGCTCTTTCTGATGGAATCAGAAAATTTTTGTAGAATTCTTTCATTTATTTTAAGTCTCAAGTCTCTTTCTTCTTCCATCCATGTCATTTCCAGGTTTCTATCTTCGATGTCACTGATTCTTTACTCCATCTGGTCAACTCTACTACCTAAGCTAGCTATTTCATTAATTTCTTCTATAAAGTTCTTAATCTCCAGAAATTCTATTTGGTTCTTTTTTTAAATTTCAATATCTTTTGTAAAATGTTCATGTTGTTCTTTGATTGTGTTTCTGAGTTCATTATACTGCCTTTCTCTGTTTTCTTGAATCTCATTGAGTTTTTTCAGAACTGCAATCTTGAATTCTCTGTCATTTCCATATCTTTAAGTTGATTTTCTGGAGACTTTTCACTTTCTTTCTGAGCTGTCTTGTTGCCTTGGTTATTCATGGCAATTAATGATCTATTATTTCTCTTCAGAGACATCTACAGGACTGGGTTCTGCAAGAGGTTGATAGGAAGAGGTCTTTCTTTCGTTTCCCAGTATGTGTTTGTAGAGTGTTTTATTTTCTCTCCGGCTGTAGCCATGTTTTTCTCTCTCACACTGTAGTGTTATGTTTTGTTTTCTCTGCACTCTTCCAGCTTCTCACACAATGGGGTATTCCCTGGAAGGCGGACTTCTCCTCTGTTAACAGTTTTCCTGTGTCATAGGGTACCGCATCCCTGTGGGGATGCAGAGAACTTTTAAAGTTCCAAATCTCTTCCTGCACCAGATTCAGAGCTGGTGTTTTTCAGCAGTTCTGTTTACTCCTGCAGGGATCCGCCCACATAGGTAAGGACAGGAGTGGGGTGAGTTGTGAGAATTAGCCCAGAGCAATTGTAGGGACCACCACCACAGCCAGTTTGCTTCCACAATTCCGTCCTCTTTGCCAGGACTAGTTGGGCTGTGAATCTGTGTCTGTGGACCACAGTTCTCAGAACTGCAAATATTCTGTTCTTTTGATCTGACATTGCTACTGTTCTGTTTCTATCACAGGGCAGGTGGGAGCAGGTCGAGCTCTGGGAGGGTTGAGAGGAGGTGGTTAGTCTCAGTGCCTAAGGCGTCCATTCTCTGCTCGGTAGTGAGGGCTTAAACCACCATTTTCAGCCTTCTTCCCTCGGTCTTTGCTCAGAGGTCTCTGCCGTGAACGTTGGGTTCAGCCGTGTTATATGCTGTCCCCTCAGCCCTGTGGGCCATAAGCGGAGCCCTAGCAGTCCGAGTTCTTCCCTCTCCCTCAGCTGCGGTAGTTCTGGGATGCAGCGAGCTCGAAGCACTGAGCTAGGTCTTCGTCCTGCGCCCGCGCAGCTCCATCTCCTCACTTCTCCCTTCCCTCCTCCCCTGCTTGCACAATTTGCCCACCTTTAGGTGAATTCTTTTTTCCTTTAAAAGTTTTATGGGTTTTGCTTTACATATATGTCTATGATACATTTTAAGTTAATTCTTATGTTTGGTATGAAGTAGGGGTTTAAACTCATTCTTTTGCATGTGAATATACAGTTGTTCAAGCACTTTTGTTGAAAAGACTTGAAGGGTATTTTTGCTCATTAGAGATTTCTAGATGAGCACTTACTTTCTTTTAGCCTTTAAGAGATAACTTTACTTTGTCTTCTGGCATCTATAATTGTTGAGAAATGAGAAGTCTAACTCATTCCTGCTCTTTTAAAGATATTGTGTCTCCTGTGCTTTTGTTCTCTATTTTCTGGCAGTTTTGCTGTGATGTCTTTATGTGTTTTTAATTTTTATTAAATTTATTGGGGAGACATTGGTTAGGAAAATGATATAGGCTTTAAGTGTACAATTCTATAGTACATCATCTATGTATTAAATTGTGTTTACCACCCAAAGTAAAATCTTCCATCACTATATATTTGACTCCCTTTATCCTTAAGATTTTTAGAGCATCTTGAATTTGAGAGTTGACCTCTTTTGAAAATTATTGTTTTTTACCTTCTTAAATATTGTTTCTGTCTATTCATTATCTTATCGTTTTAAAAACTCCCTTTCCTGAGCTAGGCAGATTGTGTGAGGCAGTGATGACACAAATCCAATCAGGCAATTAAGCCAGGGCTGCAGTTCAGTTTTATTCTGTATTTTTCTCATTATCTTGGGTGTGGCCCTTGCAAGCTACTGATAGAGAGACTTGCAAGCCTTTACCTTTTCTTCACTGATAGTCAGCCAGGGAATCTCAGAACAGCTTTCCTAGTCTATGAAGTCTGACATTTAATTTCGCAAACTTGCCACTGTGCGCTCACACTGGCAGCACTGTACAAACAGTTCGGTAAGGTTTCATAACCTTGGTGTGTCAGTGTCTCACAGCTGTGTTAGTGTTGACATATGGTGGTGTCTTGCTGAGTGGCATTCATTATTGTTGCATGTTTTTCTGTGCCATCGCGAGAATGTCTGAGCTTGAATTAGAGCAGTGAAGAAACATTAAATTTCTTGTTAAATTTGGCAAGAGTGGAAGTGAAATCAGGGACATGTTAATTCAAGTTTATGGCGATAATGTCATGAAGAAAACTGCAGTGTACCAATGGATTAAACATTTTTCTGAGGGGAGAGAATGTGTCACTGATGAAGAGAGGTCCGGGCAGCCTGCAACAAGCAGAACTTACGAAAACATTGCAAAAATTCATTGAATCGTGTGTCAAAATCATTGGCTGACTGTGAGAAGCATAGCAGACAAAATAAACATTGATAGAGAAAGAGTTAGGAAAATCTTAACTGAAAATCTTGGCGTGAGAAAGGTGTGTGCAAAAATGGTCCTAAAGGAGCTCTTGCATCACCACAATGCACCAGCTCACACGGCACTATCTATGGGGGAGATTTTAGCCAGTAAACAAATAACTATTGGAACACCCTCCCTACTCACCTGATCTGGCCCCCAATGACTTCTTTCTTTACCCAAAGATAAAGGAAATATTGAAAGGAAGACATTTTGATGACATTCAGGACATCACGGGAAATACGACAACAGCTCTGATGGCGTTTCCAGAAAAAAAGAGTTCCAAAATTGCTTTGAAGAGTGGGCTAGGTGCTGGCTTCAGTGCATAGCTTCCCAAGGTGGCCTTAGTGATATTCAGCAATGAAGTATGTAGCACTTTTTCTAGGATGAGTTCGTGAACTTAATTGTCAGACCTGGTACTAACACAGGCATTTCAAAATGTAGCAAAAGCTTTTAGGAAGTTAAGATTTTCTCGGTAGGATTCCTTCACCATTTGGTCTTTTATCATCTTCAGGGAAATTTATAATCCCTTTTTAATATTTTTCACCTAATTGACCAAGTTCCTGAGCAATTTCAGAGCTCTGGAATGCCTCATTGGATAAAATGGTCTACGGTTTTGACAGCCCCCCCTTCAATTGCAACTGCTAAAAGTTTTTTATTTTATCTTTGTTTTCTAGTAGAATATCTCTATTTTCAGAATTTGAAAATGTTCCCAGGGACGTAAATGGCTGACAGTTGTCCCCTAAGATAAGCAAAGTTTCTCCCTGTGGGACTTTAAAACATTAGCCTGTCTTTGGTTTCACTGTACTCTAATGCCTTTAAAAATATCATCAATGAAGTGTATCTTGATTTTTCTAGTAATTTTCTTATAGTTGGATCTGTCACTACTTGATACACCCTTTCCTTAAATTTAATATTTAATACAGGCTTTACATTTGATGTGATTGCTAAATATTTATATGTAAATAAACTATCTTAGTATTTGTTTTCCTATCGTATATTCTGTTTTACTCTTTCTTAAGGGTTAATCAAATATTGTTATTGCTTTTGTTTTATCCATTTTTATTAGCTTTTAGTTTCACATTATTTTATTGTTCTTCTTATAGTTATCTTAGATTATAAACAAATATTTGACTTATTCCAATTTTTAATTTCTTTCTGTGCTGCATTTTATTGGGATGATAAATTTTGTTTGGTATTTGATTTCTGGTGAAACTTTTATGATTTTTGTTCTAGAGGTTAACATATTTTTAACATATTAATAGCTTAATTTCATACTACTTTTTATCTTTTAAAAATGTATATATATACTTATCTTTTATATTTTAGAAGATACGTATATTAATCAGCAATGACTTTTACTAATTTCTGTGATTATCATTCTTCTTGCTTAATTCTTCTTTCTCCTGGTTTAATCTCTTAGTCTCCTTTATATGGGATATCATTCACAACCAATTCCACAGAGATGAATTTGGAAAGCAAATTATCTGAGTTCAAATGCTTTAGTATACTTACCACATACCCCCCCTTTTTTCCTTTCTTTCTTTTTTTTTTTTTTTTTTTTTTGATGTATTTTTAACATAGGGATGAATTTCTCAATTCGATCTGTCAGCTTAAACAGAAGTTCTACCTTTTTAGTTATTTAACCAATGTGTTCATTTATTTTTCAACTTTAACCAGTATACCTTTCAGTTCATGGTCTTCTTCCAACCCTCTCTATAGATAGATAGACAGATAGATAGATAGATAGATAGATAGATAGATAGATAGATAGATAGATAGATAGATAGATAGATTCATTTATCTATCTTTTAAAAATTTCCTCACAGTGATTACAAGTCACCTGCTATCTCAGGAGAACACTTTTTCATTCTGTAAGTTTCTTTCCTTGTGTTTTTGTATTGCTTGTCTTCAAGTCAATATTCATTCTGATTGTATGTTCATTTTGAGAGTTGATAATTACTTCGCAACTCCTTTTTACACAGAAATTAGAGTACGCATTGCTACTTGTTCCAGTTGAATGATGGTTTGATCCATCTGGCTGTTTCTATAAATTTCCTAAAGATTTCCTCTGTCAATTGCTTTTGATTCCTCTGATATAGACATGAAATACTGTTGCAATTGCTGCTGTTTCCATCTTCTTCAGCAAATTATTCCATATATATTTTGTATTATGGTTTTCCTTATGGTTTTCAACCACAGTGAACAACATTTTTCAATCATTTCCTCATTCCTGGATTTTTCAGGAATCCTCTAGGATTTTTCATGAGTTATCGTTGTAGTTTCCTGGTATGAATGTGTGCATCTATTACTGTGTGTCTGTATGTGTAGTTTAAATTGTATTCATATACCAACTTATATTTATGATCTTTTTCATGTCCATAGGCATATGTATTTATTCTATATTTACTAAAAAAACTGTGGCTATGGAGTGAGAGAAGGAAGTGCAACTTGTGTTCGGTCTGCCTTCTTCCTTCTTAAATGCACATCCTGTAGACTTTGAATCTTTCCCTTTATTATTTTGTGGAAATAATTTAGAATTTTAATCTCAGAGAATTTGTATGATTTTTTTTCCCTTAAAGTATTCCTCTTTCTGTAATCCTTGAAATTTGCATTATTTAAAAAAAATCACAATTACATATCAACATCTATTTGTTTTCGGTTTTCAGAAAAATGCATATATAGGAAATCAAATTAGAATAAATACCTTCACCAAATGTGTCCGTACATTGTTTTGTTCCACTTACACATATTCCATCCAGACAGAGCCATTGATTCATGCTACATGGATAACCATTAAGAACAAAAAAGTCATCTTGACATGATGCAGATGATCCATTGCAATATTCAGGGAGATCACATTCATTGACGGAAACCCTGCAATCTTGTCCTTTTGCCTTATACTGATGGGGTGAGGTAAATGACATTGAATAGAGCGAATGTGAATACATAAATATGTTAAAGAATAACTTTACTTATGTAGGTAATATGAAAATTTTAAGAATACTCTTACCTGACAATTTTCACAGCATTGTCCATCATCACAATTGTAACCGGCTTTTAGTGTACATGAGGCAGCCTCACAGCATTTGTTTTGCTGAGCATCACACTGCTGAAAGGCAAATCGCATGCTCTTAAGGTATCTTTTAACTTTTATTTATGTTGGATATGTATTTTAATGATAACAAAATAGAAAACAGTGTGTATATATATGTGTATCTATATCTATATCTATATCTATATCTATATCTATATCTATATCTATATCTATATCTATATCTATATCATCTATGTTGTCTATCCTATAGATAGATGCTTAACTTATATGTTAGCAAACAGAAAAAAATAAACCAACGTATTCATTCATGTATTTAACAGGAATTTATTAGTTACCTACAATGTGCTAGACTACATTTTTTATATCCCTACAGTAGATTTGACTACATTGGTAGTAGGATTATCTGAAGTCCTGGAGTCCACCCAAGCTGACATCAAGAGCTCTGGCTCTTGTAGACAGAGATAGTTAAATATAAGACATGAAATAAAAGTTAAGATCTAACAATTTCATTATAGTAATTACTCATTATAGTAATTACTCAGTTCTTACTCATCCTTGATGAGTCTACTGTATTTTAATAAGTCTGTAACTTTACGAGTTATTCAAAGTTTACTTTACTTTTAATTCTCTAAAGATGAAGAGCTAGAAAATGATGTTTCTTAACATGATTGAAATTATCACCTTTATATCACTCATCCATATTTTATGATTCCTTGTTTTATGTTATAATTCATTTATGGCCATTGGTTCTGTTTTTTAAAATTCTATTATTAGGCTTAATAAAAGCAACAGATAAGAAAGGAGAAGGCTGGAAACATGATGAATTCATGCATATGTGCACACACACACACATACACTTTTTAAATTCCCAGGGATTTGAAACAGGGTTGATTGGGCCAAAAATTTCAATAAGCTACACAAAAATCAATCAAAAATTTCCATAGTCTTAATATGAGTTATAGCATGCATGCACTCACTAGGGCACACGAAATTTGCAGTATTTTCCAGCACTATTCTGCCTAATCTATGTCATTGCTATTGCTGTCTATATGGCATTCCAGAGGGTTAAGTTATATAACAGTGATTTGGGACTCAATTATATGATATTTGCTAGAGCTAAGATACACTACCATCAATTTTTATTAGAAATTTTCAAGGTGTTTCCATTCAGACCCAAACAAACAAAAACATGTGGGTGCTGGGTAATAATTTCTTATAATAAAAGCACATCACCCAACTATGTATAAAAATACACACTTTTCATGTTGGGGAGGGAACACAAGAATGACCTTAGCTACTGCTACAGGGAACGCTGAACTCCATTCATGTCATCTTGATTCTCTCAGGTCCATACCACTCACTCTGAGTCTCACAATCTCTCGCTCCCTCGTTGCATTCCTTTTTCTCTACTCTTCCCACCTCCCTCTGATCCAGCAGCTTTTTCTAAGTTTCTGTGGGTTCAAAAGCTGGCTTTTATGGATTATGTATTTCCAAATCTTTTTTACTTAAATATTGACCTGGATTAAACTACTCAAAGCCAGAAATGTGCCTCTTATGTTTTCTTAATCAACTATAAAAGTTTATATCTATCTTTTTGAATGGCAGAGGATTTTAGGTTAACAAGAAATAATAGGGAAGACTCACAAGGACAAGTTTAAACTTAGGTCAATTTAGCTATAGGATTAATAACTTTGAAAATCACTTGTATGGATAATATACAAACCACTGAATCTGTATACCAGTATATAAATGCACTCACTAGTTTATTATAATCCCTATATGTCTTCTTAAATTCATTGTAAAGAAGTGAGTTTGATAAATGATGGAAAATGGCAGGGTACCACTACAAAAATTAATAATTTTATTAATTTATATGCTTCCCAATGAGTACCAACCTCCTGAGTCCCACAGTCACATTGTTCTCCTTGTTCCACTTTTCCATTACCACAAACTGCAGCTTTATATGATGGATCTAAACGTGGCTGGTTTTGAAGACATTGGGATTGTGGCTTTGAAATAAAACGTGCAAAATCTTCCATACTGCAGTTACTAAAGATCTTCACACCACTGGAATGACTAAAAACACATCAAACATCAAATTTTTATGTAAACCTTGCTTCTATAAACTACTAGCCTTGGAATAAAACTATTTAATAGCATTCTACAACAGACAAAAGGCTCAATTTAGTTAATGTCAAACTTTCACTATCTGTGCATAAGTCAACAGTGCAAGCATTTAAATATTTTCAATAGGAATAAATAATCAATAAAATTGTATTGATTCTTATAGTACAATTATTTGTGACATTGATTTCTCTTGTAGCGCCTACCTCACAGAGTGGTCCATCTCTGTTTTATTTGTTGTTTTCTTTTCCGTTCATGGCTTCTAAATATTATAATGCCCTTGTACTGATAAAAGAGATTAGGCTTTTCCCTTTTTTATATTTACTCACAGGTAATCTTATTCCATTATAGGTTTTAATAACACCAATACCTGACAGCTCAGATATTGGTTTTTCTAACTCAAACTTATCACCTAAACTCCAGAGTCCAATATCCAATTCTTTACTCAGTGTTTACACAAACAGAGAGAACATTTTAAAGCACAAATTTAGCGTACTACTACCCTTACTATTCTTTATTCCCTTAGTGACATTTATTTTTCTTCAAAATATTTATCAGTAACTGGAATATTATTTATTGATAGGTTGACTGAACATCTTGTCCTACTAGTTTTTTAGCTCTAGGAGAAAAGGTATTCTGACTGTTTTGTTCACTAACACAGAGTTAAGAGTTCAATGACTGTTTTTTAAAAAGGAATGAATGCATAGTTAAAACTATCTCTTATATAGTAGATTCTTTGGTTGCTGCTTCATTATAATTTTTATTATTCTGAATAGTATTATTCTGAATAGTGTTAGTCTGAATAGGTAAAAATTATAATGATGAAGGTCTATAATTTGATGGCAGATATAGCTAATGTGAAGTTATTATATTTTAAATCCATAGACTTAAATCCTACTCACTCAGATTATTACAGAAAAAGTGTTATTCATATGAGGACTATGAACAAATTAAGGAGTTTTGAATAAACTACCAATTTTGGTATTTTTGTTGTTGTCACATCCTGGTTGAACATACCCTTCAGTTATAGTAACCATATCTAATGGATTTATTACTACACTGCCAGCAATTTAAATGATTTCTATCTCAATGCCAAAAACCAAAAGGGGAAAATGTGTAGAACTTTAATATTACAGAGAACCAGGCAATGCAAGATATCGTTGCTCTGTGGAACTGGCCCATAGAGGATATACTTTCTGGTAATGAAATTAATGTTACCATTAAAAAGAAAATATTAATCATAATTATATCCAATTGGAGAATTTATTTGCAGTGTGAATCTTTGCATAGATTTGCTGGCTATTCCCATTTCCCTTTCTCTCATCTTTTCTTGATAATAGAGTCTCTGATTTTCAGTTCAATACATAACTTCCTTGTATACTGACTACATTTTTTTTTTTTTTTAGCTTTTTGTAAAGTTAGGAATGGGCATATATATAGGTTAGATAATTGGCTTAAAATGAAGCCATCAATTTAAGTTCTAGGAAATAATGTTGAGAGCTATGCTTTTATGTCCCCCTTTATCTACTGATAACTATAAATTTGGTTAATTCTTGTAGTTAAAGCTTCCATTATGAGCTATGACGTGATCTTGAGAATGGAAGCCACTTGTAGAAATCAATGTGAAATTATACTGTGAAATGCCAAACAAGTAATATAATGCTAGTTTTCCAAAGTGAAAAGAAACTTTTCTTTGTTTTAAGCCATTATTACTTTCGGTTTTCTGTAATTCCCAGCCAAATATAAGTAAAATTCTGTCTCAATAAATACAGGTCTCAGTCAGAATATTGCTGTTTTAGTCACATTTCAAACACGTATTTCCTCACTATAACATTGCAAAGCATTGACCATAGAATACAATGTTCTCATTACAATGAGATAGAGAATAATAGAATGGAGCATCTTTTCTTAATCCACAAGCAAAACACATCTCCCATATTCTGAATTTTTAGAAGAAGCAATACTATTAGAAATAAAATTAATAAAATCTGTCTTCAAATATAATTTTAAAGAAATTATTAGAGGCATCTGAATAACTAACTAAAAACAGAATAATAACACCTCAACACATACTTTTACTATGAAGTATGTACAGCATGGAGACAATCAAGAAAAAATGGAAAACAAGAGAGATTTAAAAATTATATTATTAAATAAGTCTCAATAAACTTTAAAATTATATAAATGTCTAATCACTATGTTGTACACCTGAAACTCATATAAAATAATATTGAATGTCAGTGGTATTTGAAACATAAAAAATAAAAAGTGAGGCATTTCAATTTAAAAAAAAAGGAAAAGAAAGATAGTTTTTTCTAAATAACTGACTAGTCTTTATTCTATAAGAATAATGATGATAATAATAGCAAACAAATTCACTATGTCTTTAAGGCATGATAAGGATACTGCAAAAGACCTTCCCTAATGACAAAGAGAAAGCTGAAAAACAGCATCTATGAAATCAATAGATGGCAAGACCTCAGACTGAGCCAGGGCAGAATGAAGGAGATTCATGCAGACAAGGCCGTACTAATAAATCATTCTTGTATAATGATCAGAAGCCTGTATTTCGCTTATCTAATAAGGCCTTAAGTTATAGAATCATGCAAGTACACATACTGATTAATGTAAGGTTAGATCACATATGACAAAGCAAGTATGGTCTTAGATTAGGAGATATTGAGATAGATATGCAGCATGGAAATTGGATAATATATTTTGACCTGGGCATCATTGGTCACAGATTATATTCGATCATTATTAATTATTTTCACAGTTTAAACTTTCTTTAAATATACCAAACATATATAAACTGTATATGTAAAGCATATAAAAGTAAAGCATCTTACATTGCTTCTGGATTCATTATGCAGACAGACGATGGGCACTGGCATTTGTTAATATCATCATAAGTTATTCCCATACTAAGGCTCAGTAATTGAGCTATAATAACTGCAAGTGATTCCAGACTTATGGTTCTGGGATGCTGGGGAAAAAAATTACATGTACATATTCACTGTTTAGAAGATAACTCACCTACTGAGAGAATAATGTAATTATTAAAAATCATCACGAAATAAAATGGAACAGAGGCTTCTAATATATTAGCCATAGAACTGCCATCCATGTTGGCCTAATATGTTATTATCAATATAAGAAATATATGAACATTGAAATCTGAAATTTTACCAAAATCTAAATGTATGTATGGTGCACTTGGTGGCATCAGAAAAAGAAAAAAAATTTCCCCAATAACTTAGTTATACAAAACAGTAATTATAGCCATATTTGTTCTCACAAAATAAAATTTTTAAAGATACACATATATAGTATTAAATTATTAACAGGTTGTGTTCAATTATAAGTTGATTATTTAAAAATGATATTTTATATAAATGTTCCATTCTTCTTTTTTAAAAAAAAAATCACAAATTAACTCATTGAATTAATTTATATTTTGGTAATAACGACTGATCATTAGAATGCCAACTTTCCACAGTTGTTTAAACTTTATTTTCAAAATTAAAATGCCTTTATCATTTTCTTTTTGTAAAAGTAAGATGCTTATTATAGCACATTTTGACCATACTAACATATGCAGTTTAAGAAAAATCCACAAATCACAGTACCTCCTCAAATATATATAATAACATTTTAATGAGTATACTTTAAGATAGGTTTGTAGGAATATATTTTGGTATCTTTATCTTCTGTTTGCTTCTCCAAATCAACGTTCCATCATTTTCTACTCTGCTCTCTAGCCCAGGACGACAAATGGACTATGTCAAAGGGTTCCTGTGCCCTCTGCTTTACTTTGATTGGGTCTAATGGGGAGGAGAGGGTGAGAAAAGTGCAAGGTATTTATTACCAGGGCATCTATGATAGCCTGAACCCTTGAGTGGAGGTCTCTTCCTTCTGTCTGTGACCCTAATAGAATGTCCTTTCCTTCAAGCCTGGGTGACAAATTAAATATCTTTATTACTAGCCCTGAGATACTGAAAAGTCCCTACTTCTGTCATGCACATTGATAAAATGTCCCTTTCTCAAATTACCACAGTTGAAAGTACCATCCATTTTCAGAGAGAATAAGGGAGAGGAAAAGAAGAATAAGAAGACAAAGAGGAGGTGGAAGAGGAGGAAGAGGAGGAGAAAGGAGGGAAGGGAGAAGATGGGGGAGAGTGGGAGGGGAAAGGGAGGAAAGAATGTTGGATTCTGTGGAATAGAAAATGAAGGATTCTGATAAATTTCAATAATGTAAATAATAAGATATCATACATAATATAATAAATGATAAGACATTATGTTATTAGAGTAATTATTTTAGATTTTCTTGTTTCCAGGATATTGTAGAAAAGTCCTGGCAACCATTCAATCAATGTAGCTTTATAATTGTTTCTCTGTCTCCCCTGTTCCCTGTTACCTATTATAACTCAGTAAGATGGAAATAACAACATCCAAAGTTTCACTTTAGTTATTTTTATAAAAACAGTCATCAGCACTCCCCTGTGCAATTGTTCCTTTATTCTCGATCTTCTTACTTGTGTGCATATATTCTAGTCTTTCCTTTCATTGTATGATAGGATCAAAGATATGATTTTGTATTTGAGATGACATCTCACAGTTCTGGAGATTAAAAGTGCAAGATCTTCATTTGTTGGTCTTGTTCTTTTGTTGTTTTCAGTTTGATATACCACACATCAGTGCAATGAAGAAACAAAAACTCATAGACACAGACAATAGTTTAGTGGTTAACAGAGAGTATGAGGGAAGGAGGGGATAGATGAGGGTAAAGGGAGCCAAATATATAGTGATGGAAAGAACGACTCTGGGTGGTGAACACACAATGTGATATATAGAGGATATATTATAGACCTGTATACCTGAAACCTATGTAACTTTACTAACAATTGTCACCCAGTAAACTTTAATTTAAAAAAAGAAGTGCAAGGTCAAGGTGACAGCAGGGTAGGTATCTGGTGAGTTTTCTCTTCCTGGCTTGTAGAAGGCTGCCTTTTCAGTGTCCTCACATAGCCTTCTTCAGTGTATGCACAGATAGATATCTCTGTTGTCTTTTCCTCTTTTCATAAGGACACCCATCCTATTGTGTTAGAGGCCCACTCTTATAACCTCTTTTTGGTCAACATACAGTTTTTGAGATCCATCAATGTTGACTGTAATTTTTTTTTTTCATTGCTAACAATATGTGAATATACCACACGTAAACCATTTCAGGGATAGGAGGACTCAGTATTGTTAAGACTTCAATGTCTTTCAAATTGGCCTAAAGATGAAATTCAAAACCAATCAAAATCCAAGCAATTTTTGTTGAAGTTGACAAGCTGATTTTAAAATGGTAATGCAGAATACTTAGAATACCTAAATCAGTCTGAAGAAATAGAAATAGGATTTATACTACCATTTTTGATGATTTATTATAAAACTATAGTTATTAAGACAATGTGTTGGTGGTGAAAAGACAGACTATACCAATGATCATAAAAGACTCCAGAAAGAGAGTAGAAATATGATGTCCTGATTAATATAATAAAGGCACCAATTGGGGACTATGTAGGAAGAGTGGTGCGTGTTTAATATCAGAATGCAGAGCTTCAACTGTTGACTTCAACATCTCACTACTGGGCATATCGACAGCTGCTGATTTTTCCAGTGAAAGGTCAGGCAACGATTATCCCAATGAAATGTGGAGAATAAGAAAGAAGATTAGGACGCTCTTCTCTGTTCACTCCTCTCTCTACAGAGACCACTGCCCTTTACCATGAGCCACATACTTTTCAGTAAATGATGGCATTTACTTCTTCTTAGTAGCTAGCCTGGATTTAGAGAGAACGAGTTCTGCTTTTCTTTTTGTTAATCCTGCTTCATGTGAGAGTCTTATGATTTTTCCATATTGTAGCTGACTGGGTAAATCAGCCAAATTCCAGCTTTTCAGACTAGGCAATGACTTTCTTATAAATAAATATAAGCCACATTTTCCAAACTGTGATGTATGAATTTTAAAGTTGAAATTTGTGTCTCTATTTGATTGATTCATCTTTTTATATCTTCACTTAGCTTCATTTAACTTGTTCCCTGAACTAAGATTATTATGCATTGCCTCCCTCAAATTCCAGCAGACATTGTACACACACACACACACACACACACACACACACACACACACAAAGTCAAGCTCTATATGTCAGAAAAACCATAGCATTATGAAAGAGGAGCAAAATCATACCAATTTTAAGTACACCAAAATTTTCTACTAAGATAAATAATGCCAATTAGGGCATTTGATTCTATTATTCTTCACCTGTGCCCCATGAAACAATTTAAAAGAATTGATAGTTTCAAAGGTTTTATTTTAATCTGTTTCATAAATATATTAGCTTCATAATTAAGAAAACATTCAAAATATAAGCTTGAAATTAAAATCAATTAATGATTAAATATTGAGCACATGAAAATTCATGAGCATTTTATAAGACTAAAATAGATCACTATCTTAACTTTCTAAAAAGGATATTTTGAACTCATGAGAGGAAAATGGTAAGTTCAATGAGGACTTGTTATAGTTCAAACATTTCTCTCAGCAGCAAGGACAAAGATTTCTAGATTCATTATGCAAATTTTAATATACTTTGAAATAATAAAATAAGGAAATATTTAATTACATATGATCTAAATAGCATTCTACTTACACATCTTAGCCAAGTAAATTAAACCATACCAACCAGAGCAATACCTCCTCCATATTGGCTATCGCACATCTTCCCTTGAAAGGTTGCACCAACATACTTTGATTTTTCTCTGTAACTTAAGTTTAAAAAAGATCATAATCATACAATTTTGTAAAACTAAACAATTAATATTGAATTTCCCTAATATAGCTTTTGTTTTGCATAGTTATACAATAAATTCATACATATTTCCACGTAACATTAGAATAACAAAGCATAGGGAGTGACTAAATGTGTCTGCTTCTTTTGAAACCAACAAAATAGATTTAAAAAACAAACAATATGAAGTGTATTCTCATATGAAATTTAAAAAGATAATGAAGATTTTGTTATAAGAGGGTCAAATATATGGTGATGGAAGGAGAACTGACTATGGGTGGTGAAGACACAATGCAATATATAGATGATGTATAAGTATTATACAATTGTACACTTGACCTATGTAATTTTACTAATCAATGTAACCCCAATAAATTTAATAAAAAATAATAAATAATTCCTAAAATATCAAAGTAATAAAAATAAACACAATTTTTTAAATTTAGAAAAATAAGGCAATGCATTTTATAAATAGGCAGAATCACTTTATGGACTGAAGTTTCCCCTTAATCAGACAGAATTAGTTTGCCAGAGGCATGCAAATGTATGACATTTTTGTGGGGCAGAAAATAATTTAAAATATTATGATTTTTTAATCATATGTATGATTTTAAATAATACAATAATATGTATATAGGTTCTGACCATTAATAAAAGAACAAAAAGCTTATTAAATACAAAGGGAAGCTTCTATTATGGAAAATGCAGCATAGTGTGAATGTGGTGTGTTGGAGATGTTTAAATATACAATAG